>NW_023458556.1:32240404-32282041 GCF_013731165.1 Rhagoletis pomonella
TGAGTGTTGTTGGGTGTTTCAAGTAGGCTAGCAACAGAATCGACGAAACGTCAAAGACAGCGAAGACACAGACGTCATTAGCGAAAGCGCCTACTTTTACCGCCATATACATACATACATACATATTTATTATGTGTATGATTCCCTAAACTGAGTCAAGTTTTTTTTTTAAAAAGTATTTGACGGTGGCGGTGCTGGCGGCGGCGACCGGTGTGTGCCTCCGTTTAAATATAATTTGGCATAATTTTCAGCAAAAGATAATAGCAACAAATTTCGCGTTGTACCAACGATTCGTGGCTCAACATATGTACATACATACATACATACATACATACATACATAAATGCGACCATTTAGTGTTTTGCGTTGCTTGTTGTTATTTCTTCCTTTACTTGCTGCCGCTTGTCCTGCTGCCAAATAATAATGCCAATATGCCAAGCGTAACCTGTAATTTGGCTAAATGATCGAAAATGATGTTCTGCAAATGATCCTCAGCAGCGACATATGTACATACATACGCATACTCACAGAATGAGAGATCAAAATTCAAACATCCTTCAGCAAAACTACAACAACGACCACGAAGAAGTGGGTTTTGTACTTATCGATTGCAGTAGTATTCGTAGTGGTGGATGAGGAGCGCGTTCGGGTAGCGCGGCAAGTAAAATTGCTCAGAAAAACAAGCGTAAAGTGCGGAAATAAAATATTAGCTGACATGAAACATGAGTACGCGTTGTTCCGCCACTCGAGCAACAACACCGGCGGCAACAATGAACGACGGGCAACATTCGATCGACGTCGGTTGTTGCGCGCGTAATGATCGCAACGATCGAACAGGATATATGTATAACAATTACTAGGTGCCATGTGCTGGTTGTTGCGCAACTGAGGCGGTAAATATGGCGGTGCATTTGCTAATTGGGGCGTATAATCGTTTTCAACGCGTTTAAAGGCAATAATTTGTTTGCCATTGAAAAAGTATTACAAACCTCCATATGTATGTATGTATGCTTGTATGCGTATGAAGACAAACGTTTTTTGTTTCAAATTAAATATTTGAAGTGATGACGTCGATTTAGCTCGATTATGTCGAGCGCTAAGCGAGCGTTGATCGATGGCATGAAATATTACAAGTGCGCATGCGCACACTTAAATGCTTACAATCATCGCCGCCGCGTACAAGTAATTGCTTACAGGTGTGCCTGTGTGCGCTTTTAAATGCCAAGCGGATGCCAAGTGTTCCCATGTCTGCTGCTGCTGCTGCTGCTGCTGGAAAATTAGCCACAATTTATAGAAGCACCTTTCAGCGCGTATTGATTATTTAATTGGTTGGCAAGCCAATGCTGCTGTATACAACTTTAAGCGCGAGTTCAACAACTTTCTTTAAATGCGCTTTAATTTGATCACTTCGATGTTGTTGATCTCCTAGTACGCCTGCGTTACAAGTAACGTGTATAACTTCCTTCTGGCCGCGAACATTTCGCCAAACTATCTTTTGCTTTTCTTCATAAATTTAGTATTTATACGAATATATCTACGTACTGTATCAAATCGCTTTAAGTTATAATCCGTGTAGAAATGAATTTTTGTAACCGATTTCTAATCGCTATATACTCGTTGAAGATGTACACATAATTGATTATGCCATGGCATCATTAGCGCAAGCGTGTGTTTGTGCGGATGGACGCTACGACAACTTAGCTGATCTGCCAAACATAGAAATATGAAAGGCAAAGAAAGAGGAAATCTACTGAAAATTTCTTAAAAAAAAAGAGTTGCTGTTGTTTAATGCTGCTAATGCACTAATGCTTTTAGCTACTTGTAATGTTCCTCAACGCCTCAACGCTGGTATGCTATTTAATTTGAACTGATCATCCGCCAAGTGGTGAAGAAAAATGACTTGAAATGACTTGGAAAGACACAGCTTTTTAGCTGGTGCGATTCGTTACACGCCATGCTTGCGATTGACCCCAAATATATGTATGGATATGTATGTACCTGCTATTGTTGTTCAAAGCATGAATGATTAGTTGCTAATCGTGTGATCCTGTACGCGCGCATGTGCGCAAGTTGCGGTCAATCATCTTGCAGTCGAGCGTGGTGCTTAAACAGCTGCTGCTGGAAAACAAAACATCTGCGTTTTGTTAGTTAAAGGTTGATTGCTTTATTGATTTGATTGTCGGGCAGAGCTTTGTGCATTTTCCGCTCAATCTGATTGATGGCAACTGAATTGCGGATGACTTAAAATGACAATTATTGAATTTGGTTGACGCTTGGAAGTGTTTGACCAAAATTATTGTGAAAAGCAAAGACTAATGAGTAAAACCAATCGAAAGTAATTATCTGTTTATCATTGACGCGATATTAGGGAGTTCAAACGCCGCATTGTGGCTGGAAGCAAACTAAATTTTTATGATCAATTAAACATAGTCACTTGTGCGCGTTACAGATCAAACGATCTACGAGTGCTGTAAGCAAATTGATTAGTGATTATGTGAATGGGATCTAGATTTTGATTGCCAGTAACTTATACTCGTAGACATGCAATGAGTCGCTTCGAAAATGGTGCAACACTCTTGGGTTTCACGGTAGGTAATTCGGTCAATGAAATTTCTTTGCGTTAACAAGCACACAAGTTTTTATAGAGTGCATAGAAGTTATCCTTAATTGATCTCAAGTTGATCTAATTTGTTTGGAAAATCTCGTATCTTTTTCCATAAGGAATCTTTAGTAAAATTCAATGGCGATTTTTTTAAGCCAATATTTCTCAAACGTGTGGGTCATATTGACTCTTATTAAAAAAAAAATCGGAAAAGTTAAGTTTGTAGTACCGATGGAAATCTAAAATGTTAAACAAAAAATCCGCCGGAAAATTTCAATAGGGTTTTCTCATACGAACACACTGTGCGATAACGGACAAAAGTACACCATTAATTAGAATCGATAAGCAAAGTGACTGACCTAAGAAATCGGTTTGGACTTTTACTGATAGCACACTGCGTGTAGCACAATGTAGAAAGTTTAGTTAGATGGTTTAGACGGTTTCTTTAGTTCAGATATCATTTTCTCAGGTGGAAATCCTTTTCAAAAACAGTTTTAAACTAAAATTTTCTTAAATCTCTCCCGTCTGACATATATTTCAATAAACTGATGAACTAAATTGAATTTGATTGTTTAAGCACAGGGCAACCCTCCTAAATAAAGGTCAGAAATAAGAGTCTTCAAACCCATTCGATTGTTGCCCATATTTTAATAATTGATCCAGCTTAATGAATAATTACAATGTAACATTTTAAACACGTGGCAACCCTCTTAAACCATCCCAAATGTTCAAACTAAAGACTTCATAACACTCTTTCTTTTGACTTGCGTATTTCGATATTTAAAAAAATGTTTCTATTAGTTAATTAAATTAGACCTTCTTCAAAAATATTTTCAATAAAAATTAAGTTGCATTTTATTTTTTAAACGTGTGGCAACCCCGGTAAATATAGTTCAGGATTTTACAACCCTAATAATTCATATATTTTACTAAAAAATTTGAATTTAACTATTTAAACCGGTTGCAACCGGCTCCAACACCTCAAAAATATTCTTACTGTTCAAACTAGGTATTACTTAACACTATATCGTTTGACATTGTTAACCAAATTCAACATTTCAAGCCGGTGGCAACCCTCTCTGAAATATTTTGAAACTACTACCTTCTGAAACCCCTTTCGTTTGGCAACCATATGGTGATACATATTTCCCTTACCTAATTCCCTTAATTCAAATTGAGTATGATTTTTTCAACAGGTGGCAA
Organism: Rhagoletis pomonella; assembly: GCF_013731165.1. Taxonomy (NCBI): domain Eukaryota; kingdom Metazoa; phylum Arthropoda; class Insecta; order Diptera; family Tephritidae; genus Rhagoletis; species Rhagoletis pomonella. The sequence goes on from NW_023458556.1 coordinate 32,244,210, forward strand.
CCCTCCTATAGTTAAACTAAGAAACAAAGGTTTTCAAACCCATTTCGATTGATATCCATTTTGTAATAAGTGATTTATTTTTTAAATAATTTAAATATAATTTTTAAGGGTGGCAACTATTTTCAGAAAAGTAAAATGTTATAGCACATCTGCAGTCAAAGTCTTTTAATTTGATGCCTCATTTTGGAAAATCGAACGAACGGTTCGGATATGATGACATTGATTATTAAATAATTTGAGTTTGATTTATTTGGTGTCAACTTTCATTGCCTCTAATATGAACATACTAACTGAAAACTTTCCAAAGTTATTAAAAAGAAAACATTTGTGATTTTTTCGGGTGACAAAGAAAAAAATTAGTGATTTCTGTACTTGTTCGCCTAAATAAACGTTTTAAGGCTAAAAGTATTTAAATAATTGATTTATTTTTTATTTAAATTATTTCTGGAACTCCATTGATTGAAATAAATGCAAGAAGAATGCATTAGCTTGTTATTATGGCGAGAGAAGAGAGTGACACTTAAAAAACAAATCGTGAGATTTGCTCATATATCCTTAAATCGGTGCTCTAGGGAAGCATTTTCATAACTAAGAATCTAAAGGATGACTTAAATCGTATAACAGCGTGACTGAGACCCAAGCAAATGTTTTCCGATATATTGCCTTTTAATTACTCTCAATTAACTACTGCTATTGTTTATAATCTTCCGGAAAATAAATAACTTTTAGACGGGCTGGCAAAGGCTTTCCAAATGAAGAGTAAACTATGTATGTAAGTATCTAATACTGCAACTGAAAATTGGCTGCTGGCAATTCCATCTGTTCATTACGCGAACCAATCGAAAAACTCAATTGTTTCCAAATTAATTTTCGATGAGTTGGCGATTTTTCGTTTTTCATACATACTTTGTTTCTTGCTATCCATATTGTGGAATGCTCTTGGCGGGACGGCTGCGCATAAACGCCATTTGCGTTGAATCGGGAAGCCAGCAAATGGCAATTCATGAATTTACGCGTGTACATAGTACATATACATATATACATGTACATATATTTGTGTAGACCCTAGTAACAACTGCTGCGTAATGTTGTTTTTTGTTGTTGTTGTACATATGTACATACATATGTAAATACACGAAAGTTGTTGTGAAAAGTTGTTGAAACTATGTTTAACTGAGGGTGCTGAAATTGTAAACTGAAAACTCATCTAACGCCGATTTTTTGCTATTGTTTTTGTTGCACATGTTTTTCGGCGCCTCTTTGTTGTTCGCGGGGTTATTGTTTTTTTTTTTATTTGTTACAAGGTGTTGCATTGCTTTTTGGTTGGTTGTTTTCATTGATTGGTTGATTTTGGTGGTTCATCGTTTTCTGCGGCAGCGCTGGCGCTTTGTTTGCGGTTTATTCATTGTTGGTTGGTTGGTCTATTTTGGTAGTTGGTCCATTGGTTGGCTGGCTGGTTCGTTATTTGGTTGGCTCAATTGTTTGTTTCTTTCAATTTTATGATTGTTTCGTGATTGTTATTGTGTAAATTCATTGTAATAAAAAGATGCAGGCACACACACAGCCGCAGCCATGCATCTGCACAAAAGCCAATTTCAATCGGCGATATGCTAATCAAAGCACATTCAAGGAACTGCTGATCAAAAAAGTTGGCGAGCCGAGATTTTACATAACTTTTGTTTATTTGAGAGAAACGCAATAAAAAGCTGGAAGTTAAATTACATTGCGAGCATATATTTTTACAGGAGTTTTAAAAGCTTACAACCTATTTAAGAAGATCATTTTTTATGAAGAAATTAGGATTATTAAGACCAGCTAAAAGTCTTAATATAGAAAATATTACCTCTAAAGGTGGCTTGGAAATTGTGTAAGGCCAATGGGGACGAAGTTTGCTAAATAGTTCGCCTTGATCTTACTGGCATATATCGATGGCCTGGGCTACTTCATCACAACTCGTCCATAGCCGTCAATCTATCCTATGTTGAAAGCCGTGCGAAGACATCTGTACATACATATGTACACTCTTAATTATCTTATTACATTAATCGAGCAATTCTTGTATATAAATATATATGTATGTACATCCATAGGGTTCTCGGAAACGGCTCTAGCAATTGTGATGAAATTTTGTATGTAGAAAATGTTTCGTATTTAAGGTTATCTAAATAGGTATTATGTCCGAGAGGATTCGTATAATTTATTACAAATTAATTAAAACATCATATATGGGCATCATATGAGGTTGCCACTTATTTTCGATTCTACAAAATTTATCAAAATTATCGCTATATGGATATCAAATGAAAAGTATTGGTGAGAGCTTTGGTCCGAAGATATTTCCGAGCAGGGTTGCCGCGCTTCTATGTAATAAAAATTTGTATTTGTTTTTTTTTTTTTTAATTTCAATCAGCATTTTTTTGTATGTATACGCTCAAGATATGTACTATTCATTCAAGCGTATTTCTATTAGTCTTAATTTCCATCTTAATTTTACCTTAATCTTAATCTTTTTGTTTAATTTTAATCTTACTCTTAACCCTAATTTTAATCTTATTCCTTATCATGAACTTAATCTTAATTTTAATTTTAACCCTAATCACGGAAAATTTTATGGGGTCCATTTGACACCCAACGTCGTAGGAAGGTCCAGGGGGCGCATATGTACATAGGTAGCTATGTATATCTCGTCTGATCGTAGAATGTCTAGTTCTTTTCGCATCCGTAATAAATGGCCTGTAATGTCTCTTAAATATTTCATTTTTTATTTAAACCCCTTCATTATCAATGCTGAAGTACCTTAACGCTGCTATTCTAAAAATCGTAGCATTTGCGCTACACCGACGGCATGTTTTGCGTTAAAATGCCACCGCATGCTCGAATAGCTTTAGCAACCGCTCACCTAAGTAGTTGAATACTGGCTACAAATACACAATTTTAGATTTACTATGTATGTATGTACCTACATAGATGTTCGGTATTTTTTCTTAATATTAAAAAGAGTTGTACTCGCTACTTGTCTATGTATGAACTCGGGCCATGACTTGCAATATATCTTTTATAACTATGTTTTATGCAAGAAATTGTTGAATTACTTTTTTTTTTGGTTATCGATAGCGCCAGTGTTAACGCCTTCTTACTACCTCATGTTTTTGTTTTTGTTTTTTTGTGTATATTCTTACTTCAACTTTGTTGTCAAATCATGCTGCAAGGAAGTAGCGACTCCCCAGGTGTTTCAGGCGTTGAGCGGTGGTAGTAGTAAAGAAATTTTGGTTATTTTACGTAAATGTGTAAAGGCAATAAAATAACAACAATTTTTTACAAAACCAAAAAAACACACCTATACACATACATATATTTATTGTTATGTTGCCAACAATAAAGGTTACATGCTAACAGTGCAATCGGTGTAGCAACGGCCTGGCGTTCTCTGGCTGCAGCGCTCTTCTTACATAGTCGGTGACCATCAAAGCATTGCCATGCCGTCGGTTCCACTAAGTAACCAATTTATTCAAATACGCCACTCACTGCCTTACAGTAGGCAGCCAATTGGTAGGCAATGACAGCCAAAAGATGGCCTCGGCCAATACACAAAATTAATTGTCCGTTGATGAGTTGTTGAAATCGGGCGCGTGTTTCTATTGTTCCTACTAATATTAGCCGCAAAGTGGGCTTTTCATCAACGTCATCATCAGCGACTTCAAGCTAGTGTACATACATACATAGCTGCCGCCTGTCGTATGAACGTAGTGTCTGGCTGTCGGTTAGCGTTCGATTTTTTCCAACAATTACTTATTATTTTGTTGAATAGGAAGAAAAATTGTGCATAAATGCGTTGATTAGTTGGCCTTTGTGCATTTTAATGATTTGTTTTTATTTGTTGTTTATTACATTGTATGAGTATTTTCATATAATGCATCGTGTAAAGGGTGTTTTGTTGTATGCATGGTATATCAGTAACGGTCGTGTTTCGGTTTAATTTTTGGTTGAATTGCAGATAATCTTTGGGTTATATTACATCGGACGAAAATGATGAAAGGGACAGATGTTCACGGGGGCTTCATTTTCGCTCTAGTAGCGATTAGAAAGAGAGCCTGGTATTGAGCCTTTATCCTGATCCTACGGACATTTATACCGATGGTTCCAAATTAGTACCCAAGATGTGAAAGGCGTTATACTCGTAAAAGCTCTCACTCAATCTCGTGAGTACTTAATAGCAATGGCCGAAGCTGGAACGTGGCAGATCGATTCTTCTTTTAAATCGCTGCAGTAGCTTTAATTTCCAATAGTCAGACAGCTTTTAAAGCACTTTAATAATATTGGACCATTAGGGATAGCCATGGAGTGAAGAAATATTCTAAACTAGCAATGAGGCACACCATACATTTAGTTGATATTAAAGGAAACCTTCTTATCGGTGTCACTCTTACTGTGCGTATCTCGCTATCATTTTGCAAACTGTGGTTGAAAAATAACTTCATGGAAAAGCCGAATAGCCATATATACATACATAAATTAGATAGGAGAAGTTTTTGCCCACTCTTTCGACTGAGATTACCACTGCCTCGAAATGCAGTCGTTATTATCACGGAGCTTTGCTTGATGGAGGCACATGCCAACAGAATGGGTTTACAGGCGAATGATTTCTTTCGCAGTTGCCGCGATGTAGGTGAAATTGAGAATGTCTATGTCTTTGCCCCACATTGGCGAAGGTCCGTCTACATTTTAATTTTGAGACTTTTATCAGAATGACGATGTTTTTTTTTACTTCTAGGAAAAGGAAGAATATAAGGAAACTCCTATTACGTTATTACAATGGCTTCATCGTGGCCTATTTAGGCTTCCTTCCAAAGTTCTATGGGCCACGATTACCTACATAAATAAGCTTGGGCCAAAATGAGTGAGTAAGAACGGCAGAGCACTAGTATTCGCTTTTTTTCCATAACCCGTTTTCGAATTATTCGAAAAATTGCAATTTGAAAAAACCGTTGGTATAAAGTCATGACCAAAAATTACAATTAAACTTATTAACTTATTAAGCTTATAGCTATCTCTAGCTTTTAGCAAAACAAAAGAAGTTCACAAGTTTTTTAGATCAAAAGTAAAACAAAAAAAAAAAAAAAAAAAATTAAATTTTTTTTTTTTTTATTTTATTTTAATTTTTTTTATTTTTTAAAAAAAAAATAAAAAAAAAAAAAAAAAAAAAAAAATTCACGTTTGGTCTTATTTCATTTCATTTCATTTCATTTCATTTATTAAACAAATTCATTAGTACAATAAGATCTTAAAGCTCTTTTATAGTACAACAGTAATTATAAAGCACAAACATAAAGCAACAAAAGGAAAACAATAAGTATGAAAAAAAAGAAAAATGCAACTAGTTCTAAGACTAAAAACTAACATAATTACTTAAGTAAAAACACAACGACACAAACGTAAACATGTGTAGATAAATACATCACATATGAAACACCTAGCAGATAGCGAAACTCAGAGTACAAAAACTTATTGACGAAAGTACGAAAACAACACATTCCTAAAGTTGCCCTTGTTTAAGCTGGAGCGAGTAGCAGGTGGAATAGAATTCCACAAACGCGTGGCGTTGACAAAAAATAGTCTTGCAGAGTTAAGATAATTAAAGCTAGGTACAATTAAGTCGCTTATACGGGCAGATTTTGGAAAGGTTAGCTTATTATACAGATAGCTAGGTAGCTTATCCGACATTAAACGGAAAAGAAAAATACAATTCCTTGCTTTCAAGTACTCAGATATCTCACAGCCCAATAGGCGAGATCTCCAACTAGAAATGTGATCAAATTTAGCCAAACCAAATACATATCGTGTTACGTGATTGAAAACTACTTCAATTTTGTGGGCAGATTGAGAACTAAGCTTGCTGTAAATACATTCAGGATAACAGATTATTGGCAAAATCAGTTGTATTGCAAGTGTTCTCCGGATGTCGACCGGCGTAAAGGATGCAGACATTCTTAAATTACGAAGAGTGATGAATACTTTGCTAATTACGAAATTCACGTGATCATCACAGGAAAGACTAGAGTTGATTACAAAACCAAGGTTCGTCACTTTAGACACAAATTTAAGACACTTATTATTTATATATAGGTTAGGTATGGCAGAAAAGGCAACGCGACGTTTAGAAATGGGTAACACATAGGATTTATCACTGTTAAGACAAAACTCATTTTTTAAAGCCCAAGATGATATAGAGGACAGATCACAGTTAAATCTAGAGCACAAGGAGACTGATTGGTCATGAGGTCCTGACAAGTAGAGCTGAATATCGTCTGCATATGCATGCATTTGCACAGACTTGCACGTGCTAAAAATGTCATTTAAGAATAAACTGAATAATAGCGGTCCCAGTATTGAGCCTTTTTCGAAAATCTTAAAATGTTTCGTCTAGTTTAGCGAAAATTCCCTTTCTTAGTAATTCTTTCAACATTGAAGAGAGATAGAAATCATGTTAAGCCAAAAAAAAGTGGAGTATTGCTGTTGTTGTTGTTGTCTTAGGTCTTAGTAGGCATAAAGCCGGGTCATTCCTATTACGTTTACCCGACTGCCCTGCGAACGGCTGACTTTGTCGCGTTCGGCAGGAAATTATATTCAATATATTTTCGAGTTCAGTCTGATTTACCGATACCCTTTTCCCAATCGTAATCCGCAGTCGGATTTCTTAGATTTTCGACGTCCCATTCAGTAATATCCACGGCCATCTAAATATCTCAAATTCTTAAAATGCACACCATTTAAAAAACTTCTAGCGCTCTTTAAAAACCAAAACAAAAAATGCTTCACATTTAAATGAAAAAGCACCACGCTAAAAGCGCAAACCAGCATGCCACAATAAATCATTTAACCTAACGTTTTCAACATTAACATATCCAGTTTGAAGTTCGTATTTCTTGTTGGATCACAAAAGTCTACATACCCATCGACATGTTGAGTGCCCATTTATTGCTTGACTTGATGTTTATTTGCTCCATTTACGTCGCATATTAATCCAAAGACATTAGTTTAATGTGGTAAAAAAAATCAGAAAAACAGAAAAAAAATCATTAAAACAAAATCAAAATATAATACACAGAAGACTGAAACTCGCAATGCTACCCAAAACTAACCGCACGACGTTAACAATACGTCCAAATAATTGTCAGAAAATTAAGCTCGAAATGGTGCGTGTTGAAGCGGCAACGACGCCAGCGACGACAGCAACAGACAACAGGCGATTGGCGACCGGTGGCGCCAACATTCACCGATTCAATGATCGTTGGCGCTGATTGCTAAGCGTGCGAGTTACATTCATTAAAAAAATGTTTAAAGTTCAGGCGAACAAGCGGCAAGCTCAGCATATGTACATACATACCACCGACGCGCTTGCGCCCGCGATTTCCCTTTCCTTTTCACATAAAGCCAAATGTTGAAGAAAAAATTGCATATTAACAAGTTTGACGCCAGTTTTGTCATTTGTCACCCAGAGTCACTTACGTTTTCCAGCTATGTACATTAGGGTGCAACACTTGCCATACACAAAAATTCGTACTATTTTTTGTATGAATTATAAAATTTATTATAATTTTTGGCCTCTGCCAAAAGATTTCGGAAAAATATTACGATTTATGTAAGCTGGACCGATTTGAAAAGATATCCGAAAATAGAGTTTTTTTTAATAAAATTAGTTTTTAAAAATATTTTTTCCAAAAAATCACGTCACTTAAACTCTTTAATCATGAGTTTAAGTGCAAAGGCTTGCAAAAAAATGTTTAAAAATTTTATTAACGGATTCAAAATAATGAGATTGAGATTCAGTTATTTTTTTAAATCAACCCAGCTCACGTAAATCTTAAAAATTTTTCTAAATATTTTGGCGGAAGTCTTAAAATATAATACCTACATTTTAAAATTCCGTTGAAGAAAGCTATGTTTTTTTTTGTTTTGTGAGCCACCCTAATGTACATAAGTATTTAATGCAAAACAGATTATAAGTCTCTTGATCAGCTAAGCCGTTTTGTGTATCAAAACCAAGCGTTTGACATTTTGTGTAGGTGTTTTTAGGTTTCCGTTTTTATTGCTTTTATTTAGTTTAGACCTTTTTCGAATCTTTGTTTTGACATCAATTTGTTGTGGGAGTTGCACAACATTTTTCTGTTTATATTTTAATTGTATGTACCAAGTGTAATGGTGCGCAACAGCTTAGACGCCACATCTTCCGTCGTCACTTAAAATTCAGCAGGAAGTTGCCTTATGATAAATGTCCCGGTGCGTCTTTCCAAATAATTTGAAACAGTTTTTCATTGACATTAATGCGCTATAATATATGTAAATTTTGAATAAAGTGCGCAAATTGTGAACCTGTTCCAACGGAAGCAGAAGTTGCAAACAGTCTGCCTATATTTGTTCGGATCGGCAATCGCTCTCAAATCAACTTGAACAGAAAAATTCAAGTAGCAACCCATACTTCTGGGAAGAACTTAGTATGAATTTGTCTTACAATTAGTTCATTAGTGATGCGCTTAGAGTTCGCAGTTGGCTTTTGGAACGCACGGTATATAACTTGAACTCATAGGTAGCTCGTCAGCTGGGTTCCAGCTTTGGAACTTAGGTAGTTTAGAATTGTCACTAATCATGAAACAACTGCCATTTGTTACGAGTATCTTGTTTATCCGGCACACTTCTGCAACTGTCTTCTAACCTCAGCGCCTTGTACGCGAGTCCACGACTCTTAATGCTACCTCGCTTTCCTACATTATGTCATCAGTCCTTCTACGAATACATTCGGGCCAGATATGGCAGTTAAGAAATCTATATCCAAATACGCCGGCCTGAGTACTGCCAGCAGCAAGTTTGGTTTCATCGGTGCACCAAACTTTTAAATAAGATACTATCAAGGGCCTCTAGTGTCTGCTAATTAAGATCGAAAGGACCATTAAAATAGGGAGGCTACTTCGGTGTCACTTATCGATGGAAATTCACCAAAGAGGTATAGATATTTCTATAATTCAGTCCATACTTCGTGGACACCGACAGGAATTTGTGTTTTCTCTCTTGGTTTGGTCCCTTGTGATAGACGACCTCTTATATAATCGTAGTACTGTCTCAGACGTTATGAGTACAGCTCTTGGTTCGATGTCAAAGTTGCCTCACCATAAACTTCCGAAACCCTGTTCTTGTACAGTTTAATATCCTAGTGGTACAAAACATTGAAAAAATTGCCCTACCTCGATGATAGAGACATTCGGTTCCTATAGACAGAAGGCCCATATTTCATTCCGAGATGGACTCTTCCTGCGGTAAATGAATCATGAAGATTTACAATTTCTTTATTTGTTAAGAAAATTCGAACGCAAACACTTCTGGCAAGCTTCAAGACATTCACATTCCTGGATGTATCAAATACTGTTTTATTTGAAAAAAAAAGTAAAAAAATGCTTGCGAAGTGTTACTACTTACTTCTACAAGGATTGAAAATAGCCAACTCTGGCCAAATGATCAGATGTCTCATAACCAGGTACTCCAGAGTGACCTGGCACCCAGAGTAAAACCACCTCGTTAAGTTCACTATCATATTTTAGTCGAGACTTGCATTCCCGAACTAGTACGGAAGTACTTAAACAGAGGGCTGGTCAATGCCTTAAGTGCAGCTTGGTTGTCACTGCAGTCACGTAAACTCCTTCCAGTCCACCTACATATATTCCACACTTAGTCCATGGCTTTGAGTATTGCAATTAACTCAGCCTGGAAGACCGAGGATATTCCCCTACAGAAAAGTGCAGCTTATCTCCATTAACCTCGAAAAAGACCCAGAGCCAGTTTTGAAGTCACCAGTGAAGAATCGACAATGTATGAGTCCGGTCTCAGCGATGGAATCAAACCAGCATTCAGTCTCAGGGAACTCAAAATTATAGAATCTCTTCAACAAAGGTAATGGTGGCGTACTATCCTGTAGCATTGTGCTTACATCCCTGCCGCCAGCAACTCGTTGCGCCAACCAGAATCCGGTTCTTTTTAGTCTACAGGAAAAACACTAACTGACGGTAAGTGCAGCAGTGCCTCAAGAGCACTATACACCACTAAAAAATTTAAGTTAAATAAACAGGCTATCAAATTGGTTCTTTCCATCGAAACCAGATAAAACTTCGTGGCCCCCTATTTACAACTCATGGGCCCCCATATTTTTTCACATCACCGTGGACCCCCGTGGATTTTCCGTGGACCCCTAGAGGTCCACCTGGACCACTTTGGGAATCACTGAAATAGAGCATAGCTCACATTTGCCAAATAGAATCAAAAATAGATAAATCTTTATTTCTAAGTACGCTTGATACCTTTTTTGGGTAACCGAAGACACCGTGAAAGCAAATGATTTATATTGACTGATAAGAATAGCTTCCGCTAAATGCACTTAAGGTAACCTCACTACGGTTAAATCTTACTAGGCGATCTTTGAGTAAGCTTTAACATCAGCGTACATGTTTACATAGTTCAAATGGTTGTTGTATGATAAAGTCTTGGAAATGCCATCAAAACTTGAGTTCAGTCGTAAATGTTATGCGCATACCAGTAAACGGTTATCTATTCAAAGCGAGGGTTAGGAAGATGGGTACTCTTACTTGCAGTTAAAACGCTACATGAGCCATTACACCTGTCCACCGGTCAAGCGCCTGCTGTTCCGTTAAGTGCGTGCGTTCAAATGTCAACCTGCTGGACGACTGGACGGATGGGCTGAAGTTCCACTGGCGTTGCCGCAATTTTACGGCGCTTGCGCACAGTGCGATCATTTAAAAAAAAATGTTTGGAAAATTCACTTTTTTTTTGCTTTTGGGTGCATTGCTGGCGGGTACTGGTTTTTGGTCGTGACGGAGGAGTGCAGGGATTATAAGAGGAAGAAATTAACAAAAAAAAAAAAACACCTGAAAACTTAAGTGAACGGCGGTGAGCCAGCCGCGCGCAGTGAACAGCGAAAAATGCTCATAATAAAACTATAAAAGTCAATGCATGCGACAAATCTCGGCGAATAGCTGCGCGACTGACTGCAGTAGGGTGATAAAACGGGAATTCCAACAACAAAAAAAAAAAAACAAATAAAAGCAGCAAGTGGCCAGTGTGCAAGCGTATCAAAACACCAACGCAAAGGAGAGAGAAGAAAAAAAGAACAAGTCGAAAAAGATAATTTCAACTACAACAAAATGGAACAACAACCAGAAATAAATGCAAATCGCCAACAAATGACTCATAAAAATCATGGGGACAAATTATGGACATCGTCAAATGTTTACCGCTGGTTCGCCGCTGCCTGGCTGCCTTCCAAGGTGGCTGGCTGGCGGCTGGCGGCTGGCTTGGCTGGCTGGTGATCGGTGGCAATTTGTTCAGGAGGACACCTACTGTTGAGCTGCGCATCATCTCCTTAATTGTGCTTATGTGTGCATGTGTGCACATTTGTGTCGGCGGTAAACATCTAAGTATTCAAATTAATATGAAAAAGAAAAAAAGAAAAAACAGTCGAGAAAAGTGAGGAAGCGTCACAGTCGCCTGTAAATGATTGTCAATGCGGCAATGAAATTGAAAGAGTTGCTGTTGTTGTTGCTGCTGCATCTTCCTCTGCATCCTGCGATTTTTCTGTATTCGACAGTTGATGCCTTTTGATCTGGTTTTCTTTTTGTTTTTGTTTTTGTTTTTACATCAGACCCGACTGTTGGTGACAATGCCTGACAGCAGTGTGTTGCCCAAGCAACAGCCTTTCAATGTCAACTGCGTATGCGCCCTCGAAATTTGGTTCGCCTTCAAAGTCATTTTCAAGGAATGCATATGTAACGTTGCTTAACACTTTTTTCCCGCAACCTAAACCGCCTCCTCTGAGATCATATTACCATTTACACTTAGAAAATGCTGCTGACTGATTGAAGTATTTTATTGGGAATTAACAGAGGGGCATTGGGGAAAATATTTCGTACTTTTTATATATGTACATATCTATTTTTGATTTCGTGTTTTTTTTTGTTACTTCAGAGTGTTGCCAAATGTTACCCTTTCGCTGGCGCGCTGAACTTTGACATACCCATATGCACTTTGCTTGTATTCGCATTTGGTCACAGTTGTAATTTTGCTTACTAATTTTTTGGCTGACGATTTGTCTAGAAAATTTGAAATTTTCTCTGGTACTAAAATTCTTAAGACACTTAGCGATGGGAATAATACACGCTACATTTTTAAAAATGTCACATTTCTCACTAACGGTGGCTTAAAATGCTGAATTTTGGTCATGGGAAATGAAAGTATATCACAACAAGTGACTCGAACAAAGTTCGAAATCAAGCTAAATCACAAATTTAATTTTCAGTAAAATGGTGACAAGATCACAAGTGTTGTTTTAATGAAAAATAAAAATTTAATGAATATATAAATAGAGACGAACAACTCAATCTAAGTAATCATAATTAACCTTACTTCCCTGATAAAAAAACGTACCTTATTTCTTTGATAGGGTCAAAAATGATACTTTTAAATAATAGCCTTCTAATTTTCACTATAATAAGCCAGTTCGTACTTCGAAAATTCACATTCCTATTCTGAGAAAATATTACAACTTGTTGAATTAATTTTGCTAATAATTTTTCCAATAGATCTTTACATACCGGGTGATCAAAAAAGTATCCGGCCGCCCTCTATCTTAGAAAGTACTCATCAGAGAACAAAGGACGCCGGCAAGGGCTTTATGATCTCATGCTTATAATCTGATGGTGATCTCTGGTTTGAACTTGACCTTGACATTGAACGTCATTGCAAGGTCAAGACGATTTTTTCCAACGGAAACTCCAAATTTTTATTGTGGTCTCAAAAAGATGGGAAAATGTTACGTCCAAATGTGGTCTTGAAGTTCATTTAAAAGTGAAATACAACTTTTTCCATGTTCCTTATTTGTATGCAAATTTCTTTATTCTTTGAACATTTGGAAAAGGGGGAACAGTTTTCCCAAAAAGGAAAGGAACATTTCATATAGCAATCCTTACTAGGACTACTTTTTATGTAAGGAGAAACCTTGGCAGTATCCCGAAGCCCGTTCAGAAGTGCGTGTTGAAGGCGTTCCTACGACAGTCGAGGCTTCCTTACCAGAACTTAGTCAACTTTTAGGGTAATTTTCGTTCTGTTACGTCGCCGCCATTCGTTGCTAAACATATTCATCGGTGTTAGAAAAGCACTTTTTCTTATTTAGATGTTGGCCGGTCCAGGTATCGAACCCAGGCCGTACGGAGTGGTAGCACACTCAGTCGCAGTGGCTTCACGTAAACAACGTATTTTGATTATAAGATGAGGTATGATACTGTTTATTTATTCAACTTTTTTATATAGAAAATTCGTAAAAAGAAAGGATCCTATATTATTGGCAAATAATTCTTTTTTTTTCATTTAAAAATTTGATTAGTGACTTCGACTAAATAAATAGCGTGGCATTTCCGTGGTCAAATATGTGTTTTTTTTTTTTGTTGGTCTGATCTAACTTTATTCATTCCGCTTGTGAATGTAAAGAAGCATTTAGCTAACCTGTGATACAAAGTTTTCCTTCAGTAACACTTTTGTAGTTTTTTTCTCCTTATTATTCTTACTCACACATTGAATGTTAGTGTGTAGTCTACTTGAAGTTCGACGTTATGGATATATTATCTCATGCTCTCGCTCAGTAATCCTTTCTGACTTACACCACTCACCGCTGACTGTTTCAGAGCAACTTAATGAAGATGCCACAGTTGACAACTTGTGACAGCTCCACCTTAAGACAGCACACATTGCAGCACTCTTCTGCTGTTGGTACATATTTCTTCTGTTCTGTTTGTTACAAGTGTTTTTTTGTGTATTTTTTTTGTTTTGTTTTTGCTGCAAAACATTCCTTCACTGATTTTGAGAATTTGTCACATTCGTCTCAACGCCACATTGACTGTTGTCGCATTGCATTTTGGGAAAGTGTGAAGCGATTTCACAGTCACTGCACAGCTATGAAGGTGTTGCTCGAAATTTTCAACATCTTCTACACATTTGCATGCATTTACACACATACATATGTATATTAATTTGTATATACATATGTACATTCAAGCGTGACTGCTTTACGCTGCCCCCTTTCTTTTCGCTTTCGATATCCTTTAACTGTATCAAATGACACATCAAAGCAACGAATGCCGCGCTCCGCCACCGTCACCGCCACCAAATTGATGCTTATTTGTGCCGTCAATGCGGCTGCTGGTGACAGTAGCACTGCAGTCAGTCCGTGTACTGCATCACTGTAAGATTCCCTGCAGTAAAATTTAGAGACAGTTACCTCTGAACTAGTGCAAAACGGCTGCAGAGAGGAACAGTTGAAACTTTGGGTGCCGCTCAAAAATCGAAGTAAATGATCAAATTTAATATGAATAAAATAAAATAATAAAAAAAAATTAAATAAAATAAAATTTTTAAAAGAACAGAAATAATGAAAAAAAATATTAAAAAATCGAATAATCAAAATTTTTTTCTTAAAGAACTTATATTATTCCAAAATGGAAACAGTTCAGAAAAAAAAATATCCAGTAATCTAGTTTTAAAATTTTTTCTCATAAGAAACTTATTGTCCCAGAACTGTCGAAAATGGAACCAGTTCAGAACTAGTTCGAAAGTTCTGCAGAGGTGGCAATTTCCACTTCGTAGGACATCGCCATGTAAAAAGAGACAGTTGAAAGCATTGCGTTGAGATAGATCGAGAACCAGTACCGCTTCTTAAATAGCTAGTTCTGCGCTAGTTCTGAACTAGCGCGATTTACTGCAGGGTGGCTAGAGCGTATGTACATATGTGTGCGTGTGTGCAATGTTGCGCCTGCAACCTGTCAACATGCCTGTTCGTAAGCTGTTAAATACTTTGTTGATTGGGATTAAACTGGGCGCTCTACATATTTTTCTGTTGGTTTATTTTTAAATGCCTTTCATATCTTTTGCATAAAAAAATATTTGAAAAAATCGTTGTCGTTTTTTATGGCAAGTTTTGAATTTTATGCGTGTGAATGGCTCATCAACATTGTAGTTATGAATATCACAAACAAATGTTTGGTGTTAAAATTTTTGAGTACCTACCTGCTCGTGAAACTCGCTTGTTTTTTTTTGTTTGGTTGTTGTATTTTCTTTTGTTTGCTATTTTAGTTTCTTTTTGTCTGCTAAATGATTTCTTAATAATTTTGGAATTTTTCTTTGATTGATATGGAGCGACAGACAAGCAGTCATTTGATGTGTGCAGACACATGTTGATTAGTAGCAGCAACATTTCTACTACTAACATACATACATACATATGTTTTTTTGGTTTTCTAGCAAGCTGGAGGAGATAATGAAAGATGTAGTAAAAAGGGGGAAGACACATGTTGACAAGGGTGTTTGAACATCTGTGTGATTTTTTTTATAATTAATTCCCTAAAATTACTACATCATTTGTGGCTATACTGTGGGAAGGAAGGTACAAGTACTTGCAGCGTTGACTGGCAAATTATAAGTTTTTCCTCTATGGAATATGGATTTTTTTTTTAGCGAAATTATAGAATTTTATAAAAAATCCGACTTATATTGGGATTTGGTGTTTTTGATGACTCGATTCGAGTGATTTTCTAATTAGGCCGATTATTTACGTTTGCGGGTATTGCAAAGGGCCTTTAAGCGGCAGGAAAATTTCTATTCACACCGGAAAGCGATGGTAACGATGATCAGCATACATAGCTATCGCCCGTTTTTTAAGTGCGCCACTTTAAAAATCTGCAAATTTTTTGTCAGCAAGTTTTTTGTAACCCAATTTTCATGTCTACCATTTTTTATGTCTGCTACTTTTTTGTGTATTTTTTAATAATAATAGATTGGCGCTTACACATACATATGTTAGTGTTTGGCCGAGCTGCTCCTCTGATTTGTGACGTGCGCCTCGTTGTTCTCATACAAAGGGGAGGGACCTACAGTTATACGCCGACTCCGAACGACGATTGTAGTTTTATCAGAAGCTGTTTTTCATGGCAGAAATATACTCGGGGGTTCGTCATTGCCTGCCGAGGGGCGACCGCTGTTAAGAAAAAAACATTTCTATAATTTTTTGCGATGTTGCTTTGACCGGGGCTTGAACCGAGGCCCTGCTAACCACTACACACATCGGCCGCCAGTGTGCATTTTTAGTTTGAGCAAATTTAGAGCTCTGTAATTTTTAAATTTTGCAAATATCTTCATATTTTGTCACCCATTTTTATGTCTGCCATTTTTATTTCTATGATTATGAATTTTTTTTCAGTCATTTATTTTATCTTCCATTTTTGACATCAGCCTGGTTTTACTATATGTCTCCTTTTTAACGTTAACAATTTCTGGGTCTGCCAGTTTTATAAATATAATTTTTTATGCCTTAAATTTTTTATCGTCCATATGTCTACCATTTTTTATGTCTTACCATTTTTTATGTCTTACAATTTTTATGTCTGCCCTTATCTTGGCATAAAGCTTTAATCCTATTGGCTAATTTCTATGTTCGAACCACCCACCACTTTCCCTTTTTTCATGTTCGAGGATTTTGTCTCGTACTTTTTAAATGGTTTTTATTTTAATATAATTTAAAATTTTCGTGCTCAGGAAAAACTTATGTCTACTTAGATATAATAATTTTCGGAGGCCAGAAGTGGCCTTCGCCGGCAATCCCAGTAAGATAGAGCTAGTTTTATTCACTAGAAAGTATAAACTCCCTGACGCTGATCCTCCCTCTGTTGGAGGTCAACGCTTAATCCTTGACATTAAGCTGTCGTGGAGACGGAACATCGAGATTAGGGCAAGGAAGCCATCAGTGGCCCTATACTGCTATTGTAAAGAAATGGGGTGTTTCGCCCAAAATTGTCTATTGGCTCTACGAGACCGTAGTCAAGGCTGTTATGTTATATGGAGCCCTCTCACTTGAGAAGGCTACTCTAGCGAACCAGTTGTATTCAGCTCATTTGTGTTCAAGGTCAAGGATAGATGGCCCTCTCATGTCAGCTCAGCGAGTGCTGGGCGAAAACCTGGACAAGCGCGATTGCAAGGTCCTTTTGGCCGTCGGTGGACAGGGGCGGTCAAGGGGACAAAGTCACAGCTCTCACTCTTGGTGGATGTCTTGGTCGTAGTTGTCTTGAAGATGACGAGGTGGAATCACCTCAATATTACCTTCTTAGGTGCTCAGCGTTCGCAGGGCTAAGGTTGAAATGCTTTGGCTTGCACATCCTTAATAGGTCCGAGGAGTTCTGGGGCATTGAGAATAGCTGAATTTGTAATTATTGCTTAACTGCCCCAAAGTTCCACAATATCACCATTGAATTTAAACTTTTATGTTTTAACGTTCTTGTCATTTAATTTCTAATGTCATGGAATTAGCATTTGCTTGTATTTTTTTTTAGCCGCGCGAGATATGTAGTTTTAATATCCTTTGTGTCCAGAAATTTTTAGCCTCGTTGCATTTGATAACGCGTCGTTTATTATAATTCGCAATTTTTTATACATCGCCATAGTTATGTCTTTATTTTTTTGTCTTGCAATTTTTTATGTCTAAACATTTTTTGCCTCAGCGATTTTTGTGTCTCAATTTCATATGACTCGTCATGTTTTATGTCTCTTATTTTTTGTCTGTTATTAAATTTTCTATGCCTCGCCATTATTTATGTCTCGAAATTTGCATGGTACGCATTTGTGTGTGTCTCTCGATATTTCGTTATTTTTCCGTTGTTAAAATCTGCTCACTTTTCCTTCTTTTTTTGGTTGTTGGAAGATAATATTCCAAAAATTTAGCGAAATCTCCCTGTAAATAATCAACTCACTGCATTTTCTCCCAGCATACCCAAATCATCTTATCTTCCTTCCCATAAAATTTTAGCTGTAATTTTGCTTGCTATAAAAAACTAAATTACTAACTAAAAACTTATTAAACAAAAGTAGAGCTCATATAATTTCTGCAGTGAAACGTGTGAGCTGTGAGAATTTCCACTGTTACCACTCATCACTTGCGCTGGCTGGCTACTGAAATACTGCAGCATAGTTTTATGTTCGCGAAAGCTACCATTTTTAAATTTTCCATAATTTTATTTTATGAGCACAAATCTTTTACGCGAGTCCAACTACGGCAACTGTCTGTCTAACGAAAAAAAATAAAAAAAATAAAAATTAAAATGTGAGATGCAAAACCAAAGAATTTTAAAGAATTAAGAAACTGTAATGGAAAAACATTTAACTTTTTGGCCTTTCTAATCAATTAGTTGCATATAAATGACGGCAACAGCTACCGCCATATTTTCTACCTATTACCTACCAAAGCAACAACACAACCGCCTGACCAACCAAACAACGAACAACCTGTACTCATTCAGCGACTTGCTTTGCTGCCGTTCTGCCTCTTTGGCTTGCAGTTGCCAACAACTAAGCGGTTGGCTGCTGCTGCCGCGCGCGCTAGCATCGTTAGCCATGCGGTAGATCGTTGTTGCTGATTGCAAGAAAGCGAATGTCGAGAATGATGGCTAGTGAGCAACAGTTATTGTTGCATCAAGCTGGCGCGCTTGTGTGTGAGTGTTTGAGCAAGGATAACTATTTATTTTTAACGCTTCATTGCTAGCTGCCTTTAGCAAAAGCAAATGTGAAAAATATGAAAAAATTTATATGACCCGCGAAGGACGAAAAAAAGTTCTATAAACGGAAGTTGTGACGGCAACTGTGTATGTGTGTTGTTTGTTTGTGTGCGCTTGTGAGCGCACTGAAAAGAATGCTACAAAAAAAAAAAATTGTTTGCATTTTAATTAGTTTTTGCATATAAATAAGCGTACACGCCTCATATAATATTTTGCAAAATATTTTTTTCCATTTAGAATTTTCATTCTTGCTTTGTAAATTATTTTAATAGTTTATTTTACGTAAAAAGGCAGATCACGTTGAAACGATAAGGGCAGACGACGATGCCGGTCGCGCGCAACTGATGACGCTGTATGGGGCCAGGTGACGTTAAGTAAGCAAAGTGGTTTTTTCGTTTATTCTTATTTTATTTGCCTTATTGCCTGACTCTTTTCTTTTATTTTTATTTTGATAACCCTATCAGCTTGTATTCCGCGGACGCGTCTACTAAACGCTCATAAATCTTCCATGCATGAGACGCGCTTTGTTAACGCCTACCAAAAGCAAGAGAATTTTTAATCAGTAGCATAATTTTCTTAAAATATCTACTACATACATAAATACATACTCAACATTGTTCTTATTAACAAACTACATACTTTGTCTTCTTTTCTTCATCAAACATTTTCTACATTTTACTTGCAATTAATGCAGCAACGCAACGCAACGCTCACCAATGTTTACAATATCAATAGCCCAAACAGGCAAATCACGTCACACACTCACTATCCATCAGCCGCCGCTGCCGCATAAGTACGTTTGTACGCCATGGCCACGCTGGTCATCAATGAACGCCTGCCTTTAGCGGTAATAAGGCGGCTGCCAACTGCTTAACAACGCGTCACAACTGGGCTAGTTTGGCTTCAGCGCTGGTAGTCAGCGCGCCGACAGTTATTGTTGCAAATATGTATTAAGATTATTATTTAAACAGTGTTGCTGTTGTTGTCGTTATCGCGAAGTGTTGAAACCTCCACATCATTGCTGATAATTACATTCAGCTGTAGGGGTCATTGCGTCACCGCGCGTGGAGGCTTACGCCCTTTATGGTTGGTTAAAATGTTGTTGCTACAGCGGCGGCTGCGGCGCTTTGATAACAGAATGAGCGGCGATACGCCGCTGCGCCCCAGCATAATTGCATAAATAACATGGCGCGCTTACATGTATGTAGATATGTACATGCATATGTCTGTAAGTATATAAGCTTAACAAGCTACCACAGTTACCAATGCCGCGGGGCGTTGTTTAACACGCACGATTTAACGCCACTTACAGCGTGCGCGCGCGCGCGTGCGTGTGTGTGTGTGTGTGTAGCCTCATTCCTTCGCGTTAGCGCTCAGTCGCGCGGCGAACATCTAGAAAGCGCAGCAGCTACTAACCACTTATGTATGCAGAAATGTGAAATGGCAGTCTTGTTGGTTTTCATTGGCAGCAGCAGCCTCCACTTCACTTTCCAACTGCAAGCTGTGGTTCCACCTGCACAGCGCGCTCTCAAATAGCTTGCGTCCTTCATTGCCGTTACGCCGTTGCGGTCTCCTATGTACATATGTATGTATCGTTTGTGTTGTCACGTCTCCTCTGTAAATATCCCCCAACTACTTGGTGTCGCGCGCGCGTTTGCTAGTGAACTGTCGACACCTTATGCGGCGCTCACGCGCTCGCTCGCAGGCTTTTCGAGTGCCAAATACCACAAGTGACGGGCATTTCGGCCACACGCTACTAACTTATACATGCATGATATATGTATGTGTATATGTCTATGTACATATGAATATCTATAATACACGTTTAAATCCATTCAGCGTGTTCTGCGCTTCGTCGCTCTCTTGCGCTAATTTTAATCTTATTACTTCATCACTTCATAACATCGACACATTAATTCTTTCACATTCGATCGCTTCATTCTGTCATATTCTCATTTTCAGTGTAAAATATTTGTTGCAAATTTTTTGTGCTTTTTTCCATGCTTTGGAATTATTTTTATTTTTTTTTTTTCCTCTTTGGTTTGCCAAGTATTTTTTGCTTTGCCAACAGGTGATAAACATCTTAATGCGCTTAGTGTACAAAGTCTCAAGGTAGTATTCGCGAAAAAGATTAAAATATCAACTTGTCTTACTTGAGATCTCTCATTCGCAAAGCTGGCAAGTGAGAACTTAATTTGTGCTAAGCAAGATACATACATACATATATGTATATATGTGTAATGTGCGTACATATGTATGTGTATAGTTAACATTTACATACTTACAAGCATATTTCTATGAGGCGTCAGCTAGTATTTTAATCCAAGGTCGCGGAAGTTATTTGTCTAACAACGGTCGCTTGTCAGCGCGCCCATGGCAAACCCTACCCATGTATGTATGTATTTATACATTTATAAGAAATATCCTATTTTTTGTTTCCACGGAGAATGAAAAATAGAAGCGAATCATTTTTATGGGTTGGTTGCAGGTTTTCGTATCATCTTCTCAAAAGCTGCGACATCAAATACAATTTTTAAACTTTTATAAACAATGGCTTCTTAACTCGTCGCCGATACGACCCAAAAGCAAGATCTGTTTTTACGACAGTCGGATCTACGCAACCGGAATGATCCAAATTTTAATCTGTGCAAAGACTGTGACACCAGCAACATTTCAATAACAACAACCAGTTTTATGTGGTCTATAGAATATCCTTCGCTTGACTCCGAATAAAGACATGCTAGCGTGGATAACATTCGAAAACTGGTCGTCATGAAAAAATGCTAGCTCATTCTTATGCCGAATTTTCACTAGGCATTGAAATTACATATATCGTGTATAAAAATTTAAAAATCACCGCAATTTAAAATTTTTAGAGTTTTCTAAACTTTCGGAACTTTGTGAATTTGAGAAATTTTAGTAAATCACAATAATTCAATATGATGAAGAATACTAGATTTCTAGAAATTTTTTATTTATCAAAAATTTTGAGAATTGTAGGAATTCTAGCATATTTTTTCTAAGTAAAAGTGTCGAATATACAAAATTGATCAAACGCAATTAAAAGTTTTCGAATGTTGAAAACATTTTCATGTTTCGTCGTTTTTGAAAATTTAAAAATTTTCGCAATTCTTGAAGATTCAAAACAATTTTTGGACGTTGATGTTTTAAAAATTTTCAAAAAATTTAAAATTGTCAAAGTTTGTTATATCAATACAAAATTTTGAAAAGGTTTAGAAAAGTGGAAAAATTTTGGAATTTTTCAAAAGTGTTAATATATTTTAGAATTCTAAGAATTTTCTATTTTTTATACACAAGAATTTTTCAACAAGTTATGATGTTTCACATTTTTAAATAAATACAATTCACAAAATTTTGGAATATATACAAATTTCTAAAATCTCAATAATTTTGTACATTTCAAAATATTCCCATTTTACCAAAATTTCTAGAATCTCCCGGATTTCGATAGTTTTTGAAATTTTGGAAATTATCTTAAAAATAAGAAATCTCAAGAAATTTTATAAAATTCAAAACTTTGGAATTTTCGTTGTTTTCTAAACCTGTGAAAATATTCAAACTTGCTGTGACTTTCAACTGTGTAAAATAATGCAAATTCGAAAATACAACTAAAACAATAAAAATTGAAATTAAGTACATAATTTGAAATTTTTGAAGATTCAGTGAATTCGAAAAACTGATAGGCCTACTCAAATAAGATGATACTTCAAGCTTAGCACACAGCTAAAATTTCAAACTCAAGTGAAATTTGACACACAGGTGGGGATTCCCCAATTCCAAGTATTGAATTCAGGAGTAAAGTCCTCTCTCACTTATTATGCCCCTGTTGGTATATAGCGCAGAAGCATGGACAATGATAACATCCGTTGAGGCAGCTCTTGGAGTATTCGAGAGAAAGATTTTGCGGAAGATTTACGGGCCTTTACGCGTTGGCGACGGGCGAGTACCGCAGACGATAGAATGATGAGCGGTATGAGTTTTACAACAACATAGACAGCGCAGCGAATTAAAACACAGCGGCTTCGCTGGCTTGGCCATGTCGTGCGAATGGCTTGGGGAATGCTATAATTTATTGCGGTATAATTCTCATGGAAAAAAATATTATCTATTTTTCTCTTTAATTTTTAACTTTCTTATTTTGAGTATATATTACTAACTGTTTCTTCCCGGATTATTTTCTTGGCTTTTGATGCTGAATTAATTTACAAAATATGCGCGCGACGCGGCTGCTTATTATTTATGAACTTTTTATGCTGATGAGCTGAGCGAGCGTATTCGCAAGTTGTTGCGCTAAAATTTTGCATAAAAGAATACTAAAACATAAAAGCAGAAAAAAAAAAAAAAAAAATACTAGCTGACCTAAGCGTCCAACTGAAATCCTAGCACCCGGCGGAGACCTACCTAAGAACTTGGCTGACACAGTGACTAATTACCTATTGGCATTGGTGAGTGTGTGCGTATAGTAGACGTACTTGCTAAAATGCTAAAGCTAGCTGCTGCGCAAACGAATGCAAATTGGCGCTTTATAGATGGCCAGTAGTTAGTCATGACGAATTCGATTCAGTTTGTACATATGTATGTGTTGTGTTGCCTTGTTGGCTAGCAGCTAACTCATTGTTGTAACGCTTGAGACAATTGCAAATCGGTGAATTTGTTAAATCTCTGATTCTGTATGAGCTTACAAACATACATACATACCCTGTGGGGGCAAATCTCTAGTTCTCAACTGGTGCGCTTCTAGTACACTTAGACCCAGTACTGGTTCGCGATAAATCTCTTTTGCATGCATCCCTTTTTCGATAGTTTCGAACTAGTTCTAAATAGTTTTTCAAAAGTATTGCATTTCTCTGATTTTGGACTGGTGGCGATCTAGTTACTATCGGACTGGTTCGTTTTTTGGCGATAAAGATCTAATACGGAACTAGAAATTTGATTCACTAGTCCGCGGTTTTCCTGCAGGGTACAAACGTACTTACATACATACATATATGCAATCGTTGTATCGACATTTTGTGCTTGAGAATGGTGGCAGGTAAACGGTGCAGCTATTGTTGATTGATGTTTTACTACAAGCGGCTGAGGAAACTAACTTTAGCTATGGGTTGTATCGACGAGGCAATGCCACCGCAACGTTGAAGAGCAACTCATAGCTGTGTGACTTACAATGACGAATGTTGAGCAAATCAAACTGATAGTTTACGCTACAGCGTAACTAACTGACAGTTTCAAAGGTCAAGTGAGTTCAGCGTCGCAGCAATCACAACAACAATTATGGGTAAAAAATGCAAAACACAGCGAAATATTTAAACACACTCTTGTAAACCATTCTACTGTTGTCATACAAACAAGTCCTGGAAGTTATTTATGTACCTATACACTTGCATTTCAATATGTATCGTGGAGTGGTTAGTAGTGGCACTAAGGATCGATTGTTTTTTAGAAAAAAGTATAAAAACTGCAGCTTAAAAACATTACTGAGAGCTCAGTTTTAACGCTGGAGCAAAGTAGGTGCTCCAAGTCAAGTGTATCTTGTTGAAATTCAATTTCTAACCCTTCGCATTCAGAAGAGTTTGTGGTCTACCCGAACGTGGCCTTCAAAAATTTTTGTTTAAGGAAATGGTATTATTTTGAGTATACTGCAATTTAAGCTGTTGTGTCTCCTTTTTTTGCTTTGGTTTAAATCTTCTCATCGAATGGAGCAGTTCTTTTCCTCACTGTCACAATTAAGCAAAAAAATCAACAGTAACCATGAATATATTGCACAGAACCGCAAAAACAAACTGCAATACTTCCAACAGAAACAATAACGAAAAAACAACAACAAAATTGAACCTTTAACAACCAACAGCAACAAAAAAAAAATTAATTTCCCCATTTTTCGTTACACACAGCCACACAAACACCGCTAAACCACAAAAATGCTCATATTTTAAAGCAGAAAATTGTTTTGAACTGCAACTGACAGCCACATTTGTCAGTTATAGCTAACCACATTCGGTTCAGCCACAACGAGTAAAATCTGAACAAACCAAAGCGCAAAGCAATGCAAAAGGTAAACCAAGCCAAGCCAAACCAAACAAAACTCAACCCAAACAGCCACAGTAACATAAAAAAAACAAAAAAAAAATAAAAAATACTGGTACACATCAAAATATAAAAATGCAGCCAAAATATGTATGTAAGTATGTAAATGCGTCCAAAAAACAAAAAAAAAAATACTAGTTATATATATATGAAAGTTTAAAAAAATAAATGCGCTGAAATATTGCGCCTGTTAACCAACCACAAATGTACGTTAAACGCGCACCACACACACTCTGTCGGCCGGCAACAAGCGCGTCGATGCCACAGATTTTTTGCGGTCACATTGCAAGCGAAATATTGCTGCAATATATTTTTAAGTGCATTTCCATTTTTACTGTTTTTTTTCTCATACGCGTAAAATTTAAAATGGCGCATTTAAAAAAGCAATGATTTTTTTTGCCACATTTCCGCTACTTCCGAGTTTAACAAAAAAAAAATGGCGGTGAGGTTGGGAAAGGCTGTTTTGCACTTTTGATTTAGGCCTTAGTGAATCTTCATTGCAACATATCTTAAGCGATATATGTACATATATAGTATGTTAAGGAACTTAAGTCATACGCTTTTTATTCATAATTTGAATGTCATAATCAAACACCGGTCTTATGAACTTTTTAAAAACACACACCTGGACCTCAAGCAGATAGAGACCTCTCCATTATCCTAGCCAAAAATATTTATCTATACCCGTGACTTTGGTTTCTCATTCAGACCTTCTAACACCAGCATATTTGCCATACTTTTCTTTTGCAAAATATTTCATAACTTAGCTTGGTTTTTTTTTTTTTTTGGTATCCTTGGCAAATTTCAAATTATTGCCTTTTCTGTAGATATGAAAATCGGGCTAATGACCGCTCCAGCATTTTTAGTATTGAAACAAAAAAATCTATAAACCCAAGAATCTTTGTTGGTCTCTCCCGAGTAGGTATGTATGTAGCCCTACTTTTCCTCTTTGTTCGTGAGGCTTTTACAGAAATCGGTGGTCTGATTACAGCTTCTATCGTTGGGGATAATTTTTTACAGCTAATTACTTCGAGAAATAACGAAAATACGTCGAGGCCTTCACTTCACAGCCATAAATGGTGGGGTTAGGTGGCGGTCCTTTCCTTAGACAAGCTCGTACGACTAAAAGCCCAATTCTGTATCGGTGACAACATTTTTTTTTTACTGACAAATTTAAATTATTTCATATATTTATCCGTAAAAAACACTGTGACAAGAATTTGTTACTGATACAGAGCCGTAATATGTTAAAACCAACCAGCGTGGTTTATAACATTAAGTAAGTTGTGGAGTATTATATTAAAAACATTTTGCCCCGATGTGAATTCACACGCTCTTAGTAGGCTACTTTTGCACCTCATTAGCTATTTCCTTTTCTTTTCAGAATTTATTACTTATAAGGTCAGGCATAAGGTCAGAGTTTCGCTATATGACCTATAATCCAATTACCTAAGGTTGTGGATGTGCACGCAGTTCCGATCATTGATTGAGGCTAATCTGGAAACCCGCATCGATAACACAGGTCAACAACGTTTTGTTCTAGGAAGGTGTAGGGTCATTTTCGAAGTAATTTTTTGCGTAGAATCCGAATCCGGGGTTTAAATTGCTCTATCACGTCAGGATTTTGAGATATCCTAACCTAAAAGTGCAAAAACGCTGTTTTTGCCCATTTTTGAGGTTATGTAGCTACGCAGATTTTGCTCTTCATAAAAAAGTAAACGTGGTATTTTAAAGTATAAGTCTTCCTCTTTTAAATGCCGTTGAGTTTGCTTAAATATCTTTATTTTTCACTGAGATATCGCATTTTGAAGTTTCCATGTTTGTGAATTTTTCGATATTCGAAAATCCATTGAGATAACATGAGACGTGATACGGTCGATTACATACTTACTTAGACTTATACTTTAAAATACCATAGGTAGATAAGCGTCAAATTTTCACATTTCACTTTGGTAACTCAAAGCTTGGATCTACACTCCTGGATGTAAAGACCATTAAGTAGTTGTCTGATTTTCGCTGTTGGTGTTTCCGACAGGGTAGGAGTGTGATGAAATGTGGAACGATTTTCCGTCATCCCTTGTCAAATTTGGTTTGGCGACAAACCGGTTTCGGCGTTGTGCCATCTTCAGTGTACCACTCTACAGAAGGACCCTGCATTTTCAGTATTTTGCCCACGGCTCGCTTAGCCTATCAGGTAAGACGGCCTTACTAGTTCACCAAGCTATGAAACCTGCTGCTACTGAAGGAGCTCCTGAAACAACACACCTACTTAAACTATACCATCCGACTACGAATTCTTGATTCACCTGATCTTTGTGCTACACCTTTCAAACTCATCAACAGGATGGAAATGGGCAGAGAAAGCACCGCGCCTTGTTGGAAAACACCAATCCGTTTTTCCAAGCACAAAATCGCTCCACAGTTTTTAGTATAACGTAGAATGCGAGAGTGTCCTTAGGCCCTATTGATTCCAACCATGGCAACCTTTGAGGCACTGTAGCTACTCAACCACAGCAGCTTTGAGAATAGTCTTTTCCACAAGCTCAGAAATAAATATTGGGTATATGCAGTGCTAGGTATGGAATAATTGCTTATATTAAGTGCGCGCAACATTTTTTTTTTTTAATTTTGTTATACTTATTATTTTTCAGAGTTAACATATGTAGATACATACATACATATGTATGTCATGAATGTTTCACTTTTGATATCTTCCTTTAAAATGTTCACTCATCCACAACCGTATCGTCCATTCACCGCCTACATGCAAAATACTCATTCATCTTCACGATGACAGTTTGCACGCTTTAAATACTCACAAATGCAATCGGAATGCACTTTTAACACACTTGCATATCAACATATTTCTCCCCATAATACTCGATCAACTTCCTTTGCGAACACTCACCTGTATCACACGCATTGGCAGCCCCGTCTCCTTGGCCAATTGTTCCCTAATGTGCCGTGTCGGTTTCGGTGTTTGATTAAATGCCGTTTTCAGTACTTCCAATTGTTTGGCTTTTATCGTCGTTCGCGGGCCGCGTCGCTTCGAACCGTTCGCATCGTCAGGACTCTTATTCTCCGCTTGTGAATCACCACGGCCATCAGGATCGCCATCTAAGGAACCCTGCAAAAAGGAAAAAAGCACAAAATAAAATAAAACGAAATTTAATGTAGTGTAATGTGGGAGTAGCGCATGGAAAAGACAGGCAACAAGTGCAGTGCTTCGTATGTTTTTTTTTTTTTCTGTATCAAAGCGCATTGCAAGCCAATGGAATTAAGCAATTCGGATGTGAACGCTGCACAATGCAATCAATAGCATATCGATAAATTTGTTAAATAACCATTCGCAAATCATTAATCATCGGCGGCAACATTAGCCAACATTCGAATTGAGTGGTGGTGAGTGAGTGTCGAGCTGCGAGGTTCAGCAGTGAACGGTCGACGATCGACAAAAAGCGTGCGACGTCATCAGCAGCTTTGCGCAACGCAGTGCGGATAATCATCATTCAACCGTTCCGACGATTTTGGCGGCGTTAAAAAGTCAAAAAGCCAAGTATGTACACATCTTTGTCGGCAACATTAAATATATAAAAAATGAAGCAACCAAAGTAAAAAATAAAAAAAAAACGTATCGAAGTTCACAATGAGTTATGCGTAAAAAATTTCTGCGCCGTTAACACCGGCTGCTGTTGCTGCTACGCTCGAGTACATATGTACATACATGTGTACAGCCGCAACACGCTTGCAACATTTGCTTATTTCACTTTCATTTTTATGAATTTTTTTGTTTTTCCTTTTCTGTGCCTCCCATCTGCTTTACTAATTAATGATTATTACCTGATCGGAATCGTCATGCGTGTTTTTACTATCCGTGCTCATACTTTGTACTGAGATATCGGATGCTCCCAACGGTCCACCCGCAGAGTCTGGGCCATTTGGTCCTAATACGCCCAAGCCGAGCGGTGGCCCGCGCAAATGTGGCGGATCATCGTCGTCTTCGTCTTCGCTCGCGGAACCCATTAATGAATCTGAAATAAATGTAAAAAAGTAGAATTTTGTTGATGATTAGGAAATTATTTAGTTGAATCAATAGCTGTAGGTATGTACTAAGATTGCATGGAAAATGCAAACATATATATATATATATATATATATATATATATATATACGCATGTAAAAAAAGAAAGTATGTACATAGAAAACACACACTCCTGTGATTGAAAGTATTTATTTCTAATTGGAAACATATTGATGGCATGAAAAATGTATTTTTAATTCGAAATGTTTTGGGAACCTGAAACGATGCTATGTATTTGTTGCATTGTTTGTTTTTAGTTTGCAGTTGAAAGTTAAAAGTGGGTTAATCAAGATATAAGTGGAGAAAATGCGAAAATTTTAAAACTCTTAGTACAAGTAGATACGAATTAATCGCTACGTATATACGTATTATAGTTTTTAGTGAACTCAAAAGCGGGTGAATTTCTTCACGGAAGCTTATTAAATATTTTGATTCCAAACGCCCTTAAAACGTATTTGTTATTAACTTTTTTTTTAGTTTTTTGTGCTTTATTCGGTAAGGATTTTTCTTAAATTAAATGATTTTTTCCACAAATGTGCAATTTTTTTAAGTTTCTTATGTTCTTCGGTGTTTTTGAATTTTTTCTAGTTATTTTTTAAACAGGTTTTAAAGAAAGAACAAGTAATTTTTAGCAAAAAAACCGACTTCAACTCTCATATAAAATATATATATATCTCATGATCCACTGATCGGATCTTAACCAGATTAGTATGGGACCACCTCTGAGGCACTACCTTTCCGATGCATCGGTTGACGTGGTCCAAAGTTATGCGGTAACATACATAAAAAAAAACAAAACAAAAAATATTCCGACGAGCTGATAACATCCTCCTTTTTTGGAAGTCGGTTAAAAATAACTTGGATACAGTTTTTTTTACTTTTTTCCTAATTTAACTTAAGTCTTTTTATCGCGCTAAAATGGTTTAAGTTTTTCAATCTGAAGGGATATTACATTTTTTTCCTTTAAGATAATTTTTTAGAATACGTACATATGTCTTATCTTTTCCTCTAACCAGTATTTACAATTGCGAAACTTTTTCAGTGTTTTTCGTTTATTTTTTATTTTATTTTATTTTTTTTTGTATTCTTACTGCTGCATTTTTATTAAATTAATTAAAAGAATTACTCTAGAAAGTGTGTTGAATTTTTAAGAAAATTTTAATTCTAAGAAATTCAAGTGGTTTTTTGAATTTTTACTTTCAAATGTTGTTGTCATTTTAGGAAAAAGTGTGGGATTCCACACTTGGTTAAAGTCAGTATCCTCTGTTTCTAAGAAGACTAGTAATTCGACGATTTGCCAACTTATGTATCGCAAATGAAAAAGCATTTTTGCACATTCGATAGTTTGACATGGCAGCGACGATATATACAAAGTTCTGTAAGTTTTAATTTCCATAAATTTTTTTTTGCATTCACTTAAAATTATACTCCTTGTTTTATGGTTATAACTACCTCTCTTACTACATACATATAAAGTAATTACTTATTTAAATCGAAAAATTCTTTCCCACAAATCTATTGGCTTAGCTCGTGTACTTACTTTTGTATGTATGTATGTATACATATGTACATCTAATATGTACATCTAGTTTCTCTCACGCCTTGCCAAACCCGTCACACTTGCAACAGAAGCTTTCACTTTTGACAAGTCTGTGAACTTTAACCCTTGAGCGCAGCACTTCCGCCATCAAGTAGAGCATTAACTATTGGCGTATCTCCTTTCGCTTCCTATTTTGTCAAACGCGCAACAATATACCAATTTAAGTTGCTACTTGCACAACAACAGCAATGCATGCGTTCGGTGCTTGTTTTGTTGTTGTTGTAGTTGTTTGTGCCCAAAATTGCTTAACAAGATAATGAATCAACTTAACAAATGCAATAAATAATATTTGCACAGCTAATCTCGCACCAATGCGAATTGAATGCCCAACGAATTTGAGG
Organism: Rhagoletis pomonella; assembly: GCF_013731165.1. Lineage (NCBI taxonomy): Eukaryota > Metazoa > Arthropoda > Insecta > Diptera > Tephritidae > Rhagoletis > Rhagoletis pomonella. Next base: position 32,274,984 of record NW_023458556.1, read on the forward strand.
CCCAACGAATGACACGTGACCGAGCGAGCGCGCGTGTGGCAAGTTGCATGCACGCAAAACAGCATGTGAATGTCACTGAGCTGAACTAAAAGCGCATGTGTGTGTGTGTGTATGTGATAAGTATACTTATATATATATATACATGGTTATAACCACGGCAGACAATCGTAGGCGTCGTATAAAAGCCGCCGCTCCACTCACACTGGCGCAGTGGTTTTTGTCGTCAGACGCCAAGGCACGTTAAGCGTTAACAAACATACGTACACTCGCATATTGCTGTTGTCCTTGCTGGTGTTTGCAGCTGGTGTTTGGGTTCGTTTGCATTTCTATTGCAGACACACGCCAATGCCGGCGATGGCGGTGGCGGCGTTACCGGCGGCTGTGTCTTATCAAAGCCGTACCATGCAAAATGCTGACACGCGCGCGACATTCACTTGCAAGTGGCAGGCGCACAGTTATACATAAATTTTTTTTACTTATGTATGTATGTATGTGCATACAATCAGGCTTTCGCATGTAACTGGGAGACAGGTCGTCAGCCAGCCATTGTATACATTTTGGCACTTATCCACTTGGTGCTTGAAAATTAATCGGTTTTTAAAGTGTAGTGCCTTGAGACTGTAGTTGTCTGCTTGGTCTCAAAGGACACTTCAATGAGGCTATTATGTAAAAAGAATTAAGTGTTGAACTGGACTGGCGAAGTAAGCAAACTTATTCTTTATTGCTTTTGAATTCATTACTTCGAAGTGCGAAAAAAACATTGTGTGCTTTGATTTAACGATTTTGTTTAAAAAAAAAAAATCCAAACGAAACTCTGAAATTTGAGAAAATTCTCGGGGGAAATTTTTAGTTCAGACGAAATTTGAATAATTAACCAATAAACTTCACTGAATTGAGTGGAAGTGGAAAAAAATTGGATAGGCATAAGCTTTACTGCAGAAGATAGTAGCTTCTTTCTTTTTGCGCAGTCACAGCTTCATTTGAGTATTTAATCATCACAGTGCGAACTTATGTCCAATATTTATACAAGATGTTTCACGTGATACCTACCATCTCTTCGCAAGCCCTATTAAACGAACTCATTTAGCATCCCTCACTCCTGTCCCTGTCTAACGAGCTCGATTGCTGGGTCTAATACAAAAAAGTATTGACAATACACAATGAAGTCATTGATCTACGCAGGGATTAATAAGTTGCTGAAACAAGAACAACAACAATCTGACGTTCATTAAATAAAGAACGTCCTTGTATTCCCTTGTCAGACAATTGGTCTCCAGTGCTTAATCTCAGGCTGGCAGTCCCCATTTATTAAGAATTTCTTCTTCATCCATCTTTGATATTGATTTTCTCTTCTGCAAAATTTCCTCTGGAGCTTAAGAAATTTGTTATTTTATTCTCACTCCACCCCGAACTCGTTTTCTTTAAGCGAGTTTAGCTTTTATTTAAACTAGAGTAAGCTCGGAAGGGATGAATGCTTTTTTAGTCGACATCTGGATCTATATTACAAATATCAATTTAATAGGCATTCGTAAGTTGCTTTTTAATTTCTTTAGAAAGTTTAGGTTTAGTTTCCCATGGCATATGTTTTGGCCATGACTAATGTGAACAACCATTTTTCCTTGAATGGCAATTAAATTAGCTTTCAAAGCCATTTTGCTTCATATCAAAATATTTCTTCTGTCGAAAGCGCTACGATTAATTGGCATGAAGTGTTAAAAAAGCTCACTATGTGCCGTCGAGTTAGCTCGAATATTTTATTTTTCAGTCGAGAAATGTAATTTTGAAATTTTAAAATTACTACGGTGTATTTTTCTCAAAAACATATGACTCAAAACATATGATTTGCAAAAATATAATTCATTTATATACAATATATGTATAATAAAAAATAATAAAATAAAATGTCTATCATACTTGGGCGTACAAAATTTTTGACTCTTATTTCCCCTCCCAAAATCGAGCTCACGATCCGGCCCTGATTAAACAATGTAGGAATTTAATGACAGCAACAACCAAATATATAAATAAAAATTGTGTAAATATTTTAAATTAATTTTAAGTCCGTCTTTTAAAACTATCTTTTACATTTTTTGTATTACTTTTTAAATTTAAACTTTTTTTCATTCATTTCACTCTTTACATGTGCCGTGCCACCCGTCTGTTTAAAACCACTTCCACCTTTAGCTTTGCTCCAGCACCAAGCTTGCGCATGCCAACCAACCTTGCCCGTCTGCTTCGCTATTCCTGCCATGCGTTCGTGCCATAAAACGAAATGACATGGAATGATTTGGCTGCACTAAAGTCCCTTTGGGGAATACTTTGCAAATACAGACAGGGTAGTAAAGTGTTTGTACCTTTCAAACGTCGAGGCAGTTGATCCTGTCGTACATCCGTAGAAATGCGCGCACACACACACTTGCACAAATAAAATGCACATAAATATAAAGGGAAAGTGGGATTTATGTAACTGCCTTTGAAAGACAGATTTGCGCAATTTCTTCTTTTTTTTTTTTGCTTTGTGCTGTGGAGTGCACAGATTTCAACCGACAACACTCATTTATCTACATACACTTGCAAACATAGTCAGCTAACTGCTCGTTGCTGTTGTTGGGTGTTGAAAATTTTATTAGATTTGTCAACATTTTATCGTTTGTTGTTGTACGCGTATGTACACTTGAAGGCAGCAATGAATTGTTCTTTAACATTTCCTCTTCGTAATTTCTTGCATATTGTGAGTAAAGTGTGCGCGCGGATATGGGCTGTGTAACGGGATATGTTAAACGACTCGCTTATGATAGATTGCCAATTGCCTTTATTTGCGTGCGTTTGTGTGTGTGTATGTGTGTACTTGGTGGCCGCCTTTCTGCTGCAATTGCTGTGGGGTTGTTGCCCGGCTTCGCTGGCTGAGTGGCTGCTTGGGCGGGTGCTTGGCTGGTGTACACTGTACACTCAACTTATCGCCTCCTGCCTGATGTGGCTCATCTGTTACGAATTAGATTATGCATAATAAAGTTTAATTTATTCGCCACTGTTGCAAAGCGGCAACAAAATTTTGTATTCGAATCACTGCCACCACCAACTGGTTTATCGGCGTGTTGTTGCGGGTAGATATGTTTAAATGTGACCATAATTAAGGCAACTCATTTTAAGCTTTGTGTGGATACGCAGTTGAGGTGAGTTATGGAAAAAAGAGATTTGCAGCCAGAAATTAATTTTATAGCCTTCTCTTTTAAGTTGAAAAATTTTCATATTTTTTTGAGGATAGAAAATTTTTCTCAGCAATTTTTCTCAGTAAGTTCAGTTGCATTTATTTACGTAAAAAATATTGTCAGAAAATTAGGGATATACGTTTTTTTTTTATATTAACCATTTTCTACAAAGACTGGTTCCTTTTCTTGTTATTCTATCGAATTTTTAGGACCTCTTTGAAGATAAAAGAAATGAAGTTAAACAAAAGAGTAGATTTTTTTTCAATCATTGAGCTGAATTTCCTAATTTTCCTGGAGGTTTAACAGATCTGAATTTTTCATAAAACTTTTGCTCAATATTTGCCTCCTTTCGAAACTAAACAATACATAGAAATTCTCCGAATTATGACTCTTAATTAGCTTGGTAGTTAAGTTCCACCTAAGGGTGTGTTCACACAAAAAGCCGAGCGGCGCCGAACGAAGAAAGGTGTTCACATTGAACGAGGCGGAACGCAGATTTTCTCATGGACACGGCTGCAAAGATACCACAAAACTTGCCGCCAACGAAAAGCGGCAAAAATATTTACTTAATTTTATGCAAAAGATTAGTTGAAAAATTCGTTAAACGCTTTCTGAAAAAGCTTATTGTATAAACACTTTCATATAGCTACAGTTCGGTACGGCTTCGCGCGGCTAGGCTCCGCTTTCTGTGTGAACGTACCCTAAGCAAGAATTCTGTCCGTTCATGCCGCATAGGGGAGCAATGTAACGCAAAAACTTCTACAAAAAACATTTTCAAATTTGCTCAAGCTCGATTATGCAATCGTGATCTTCTCTATATCGACAGATGTCAGTTTGGCTTCCTGAGGAGTGATGTGGAATATGAAGTAATCAAAATAAATACTAACCTTCTTGGATGTGCCTATATGGAGCAATTAAGATTTTTTAATTGACATTATCCATTTACTTCAATTTAACCTGATTCTATCGCCGGGTAGCATATATTTTTCTTTCTATAATAGAGGATATTTCCAGCGCGCTCTTCAAAAACGCTAATTTTTCGGGGGTTCAGAACACCTGAGAGAAAAAGTGGACGTCCTGACTAAGTATCTCAACTTCTAAAACATATGTGAATGGTGTTTGCCTTTGCCTTTTTTTTTATTTATTATCTAAGGTTTTCACGGCGCTTCTCTTCCTGCTGTTTTTTATTTTATTTTATTCTCCTTTCTACTTCAAATGACCTACGCTACATGGCTTTCACTTCCTGTGAACATTTTTTCATGCACATCAATCTCATCTGCTCAAAATTTACTGCTCAACGAATGAATATATGAAAATGTCGCCTATTAGTTTCCCACACTAGCCAAATCCAAATGTTGTTGTTTATATTACATGTGTTGCAAGTTGCAAGTACTCGTATAATGCATACAAACAAATTTAAATGGTATCACCGAACTTAGAGAGCTTCAAAACACGTGTTAATATATGCTTATGTAATACACATTTTACGCCAAGCAACTGCAGCAGCAGCAGCAGCAGCAAATAACAACAACACTTCAATTAACTTGAACAACACTTCACTACAAGTGGCGCATACAAGTGGCCACTTCATTTTGTTTGCCACAAAATTTGAACTTAATTTCTTTTCACGCACTCACTCAATGGCGCGGCGACGACGAGGACGCTGTACATTTCCTTTACTTCCTGCCATCCAACCAACCAAACACTAGGCAGAAGGACATAGTAAATATTGTACACCCCACTCAATAGCAAGCCAGAAGAAAACATTAGGGTGTGCGTGCGTGCGCGTGTGTGTGTTTGATACGCTCTACATGTGGGTTGCTTTTGTTGTGTCGTCTACATGTACATACATACATACAACGTTGCCTTGAATAAAACATTCACTCATTCATACATTGTTATTGTTTGTGTTATTTTTGTGCTTGTAGCTGAAAGCACTTGTTGTACTTCCATAAAGTGAGCGTGTGTTGTTGCTTTTGTTCTTGTAAAATAGCAATTATGCCATTGAAGCCTACGAATGACCCATTCCCCTGTCTGGGTTCGCTTACACCAAAAAGTACACCCTCTACAAAAATCGAAAAAAAACGCACACACAACGGACTCACACAAACAAAGAAATAACAACAAAAAAAGGAAACCAGCACAGATGCGTCGAACTCTCGAATTTTTGAAGATACGAAAGTTCACACAAAAAAAAAATAAATAAATAAACATAAAATTTGTTCCCTTTCTTTCCAGCTACCCTCTGCAGCTTTACATTGCGCCCATAACTGTTGACTGACTGCTTCACACACAACATTCGGTTCAATTGTTTGCTTGAGATAAGCGTCAACAATATGCAACAACAATAAAAAAGAAGCTGACAAAAGCAACAAAGACAACTAAGTTTTCCGAAAACCCATAAAAACTATGACATGACTGGATTTCCAAAGCGTTTTCTCAAACATGCACTTATTTTTCGCTTAAGAAATTTTTCTAGTGTTTATGCTGGATAAACAAAGTAACAGCAACAATGCTAACAAAGCTTGTAAAAATAACAAAGGCATGCGAAAGGTTGCCGGGCAGAGGAGTTTTTTTTTTAGAAATTCGTACTCGTAGCTCTGCAGCATCACCGACAAAAGCAGGGACAGGGACACGTGACAGAAGCGCAAAGTATGGTGCAGCTATCAGCGGTGGACAGCTTTGGGAAGACGCACAAGTGTAATGAATTTGCATGGAGGGCAATTTATGTATGCGATTTGTATGTATGTATGTAGAGTAGTTTTCCTTTTGATTTCAGTTACACTGCGTTGTGGTTGTACAGGTCAGATTGAGGGTAAAAGTAGATCAGACTTCGAGAATGTTGGCACTGGTCTGCGATAGCTGTTCCAGTCCTCATTATTTGATACTTGAGTAGCAAGAAAAACAACTTCATACATACATATAATTAATTTACCGAGGCACAATTACGAAATTCTACAATTCTTGACGGATTGTAATTGAAAGATAGTTAAATTCTTAAGAGGTTTAAGGTGCTACCTTTTTACTTGCTTACATTAAATTCTTTAGTTCAAAGAGCAACAATTTTTGAAGAAAATCGAGCTTCCTCCTCCTGGTAATGAATATTAAAAACAATTAGATATAGGTTTCCCCTAAATTGAAAAAAAAGCAAAAGAAAATAATGGAATGTCAAAGAACAAATTCCAATGCAAAATTACAAGCTTTTAATTTTTTACAAATTTTAAGCATGCAGTTTTATAGCCCAATCAATTTTAGTATAATAAATTGCAGGTTTAAAGTGTATAAGAATTCACGCTCACTTAATTATTATTATTATTATTTTTTGTTTGGTGACGCACAATGGTCGGAGAGGACTATCCCCCATTCACAAATATATTTACTGTTATTGTTTCATAATTTGATCAGAAATTCATTGTAAATGTTAAAAGAATTTTCTTGCACAAATTTTTTCTAAAAATTCAAAACAAAAATGAATTTTAGACTGAATTTTTTTTTCATTATATAAAAAATTTTTCTTGACATTTTTTTAATCATATTCAAATTTTTTTTATATTTAAATGTTTTCTTGTCTCTACAAAAAAAAGTATAGCAGACGGCCTCTACTATCCCCCATTCACAAATAAAGTTACTGTTATTGTTTCATAATTTGATCATAAACTCATTTTAAATGTTAAAAACAATTGCTTTCACTAATTTTTTTCTAAAAATAAAAAATAAAAAAAATCATTTTGGATTGAAATTTTTTTTAATTAAAATTTTCCTTGCATTTTTTTTATAATATTTTTAAAATTTTCTTGTAGATTTTTTTCAGTTTAGGGGTAAGCTATAATTGTTTCCAACTAGTTTTTA
>NW_023458556.1:32282051-32330217 GCF_013731165.1 Rhagoletis pomonella
TTTTTTCAGTTTAGGGGTAAGCTATAATTGTTTCCAACTAGTTTTTATTATATTGACCTTTCCGAATAGTAAATTTCGAGTTTGCGCCACTGTACAACGGCCTCAAGACGTAGTGTGGTGGAGTGTAGACCGGACTTCCCCAAATTCAAGAAAATCCTTTCAAGTGCCCGATTATAATAAAATTTTTTAGTCGGAAGTATTTATTAGAGCCGAGAGTTATCTTGTCTTGGAGTACATCATTTTCAAGTCAAATCAATCGCCTTTTTTTTTGCTAATCGGATTGCCATTTAGGGTTTGTTTGATCCTGCAAACCTCACCCAAAAATTTAAGCATTCACTGCCCTTCGTGACACTATTGACAATGAGGTCATCTATGAGCCAGAAGGACTGGGAGATGTCCTCAAGCGAGGAATGTGCACATGTAATATTTTTAAACAAAAGTCGTTATTCCATATTTTCTTAACTTATTGGTTATTCAAGGCTAGATACATTGCCAAGAGCAACAACAACCACAACAACGTAAACACGGGGTAAAGTTACTTTAAATTGTAAATAAGTGTGTAAAAATTCGTGGAATCCCCATCTATAGCGCAATTAGTTAGGGGATTTTTACAAATCCAGCTGTAACTAACGATACGATAATAAATACATCACTGCAAGCTTTAACTCACTACTCACTGAATATTACATTGCTTAGTATGAGTATTAAATAAACGGTGACTAAGGCTTGTAGTATTCGCCAGCGTCCAATGTTTACATATTGATTTTACCAAGCTAAGTTTCAATTATACACAACTGACATCGAAGCGTTTCCAACAAATTCGCTACAAGTATTTGAACTTTGCCAGCGACTAATGAGAAGAAATGTCATTAGCTTGTTATACCGTTTAGGATTGTTAATAGACGTACAAAAGGCATTTGGATGTACTTCATCTATAAAAAATCGTATGGTGTGGCTGCGGAACGCACTCTTACAAAAAGCTAAATACTTAAGTACATACCTACATACATATGCGAGCTAAGCTGTAAGTGTATATTTTTGAAAACGTTTCAAAGAAGCCCTTTTTCATATTGATTCCCTCATTTGTTTGCATTCATTTCGATTCGTTTTGATTTCGTTATTCAACTCCATTGCGCAGTGCTTAACTTGGTTACTTGGCATTGACATTCGTATGTCTTCTCTGTCATGGCAGCAACATAATGCGTTGCACTGTGACTTTGACAATTATTTCATTTATTTACTCACGTAGTGTGGTTCAATGACATAACGGATGTATGTTATGTACAAAGTAGCGCTTCGCCAGTGTCGTTCTCCCATTCGCATTACTGCTTTGCAGAGCTCTTGCCTGATCGTGTTTGGGCCTACTGCAAGGAATGGCTCAGACGCAACGGTAGTTCAGTCCGCTGTCTTTCCGGCTAAGACTTACGATACCTCGCTCCACTGTGTTTCCTTGTGACCTAGTACCCAAAGTTGTCGGATACTATTGTGTTCAGCAAGGGCGTTAAGTTTCTGTTGGGACTGGAAAGAATTTGAACTCAAAGGAGAAAAGTGCCTTAAGTGAAGCCCGGCTGTCGCTAGGGATTCAAATGCCCTAATTACAGCAATTTTCTCATAAACTAATTGCCAAGTTCAGACTCATAGCGCGGACTTCCGCATAAAAGTGCTTGGGTGGTTCTTACAAGCAAATATGTATAGCCTCATCTTGGGACCACATAAGTAGATGCCTGCCTCAATGCCTTCTGGGGTTTTAGAGCCCTCTATCATGCCCCTTTATAATAGAGTAATGCAAAGCAGCTTGCTTCACAGTGTTTGATCTTATTTCACGAGAGATAATCTTTTCAATAATTTTCGCCATTAAGGAGATTCGACTTAAACACTTATCTCAAGAACATAGAATAGAGACCGCCTGTCTCCAACGATGTTTACAAGGTGTCGTAGTAAGAGCACCCCGCTTTGCTTCAACAACTCTGGGCTGATGCACATCGGACTTATTGCCGGGTGAAGATGCTTCTTTACAGTTTCCATTTGATGAAGGTCTGAAGGTCTTTTTGGAAACTGACCTAAGAAACAATTCTAGTCGGAGTTGTTTTTAAAGCTTCGTATACTCTCAAAGTTTGGATAATTAGAGTAGAATAGAGCAGGTTAATGATAATAATAATTACAAATAGATTTTTTCAGGTTTGTTCTGGGCTCGAATCGCAACATCCGTTCACGGATTGAAAACCATACGAAAAAAAGTAAGTGCGCCTGAGCCACACTGGAAAAGTGAAACTTACGTTGCATATATGTTTTGTCTCATAACCAATATACATACATACATATGTATGTACATACTTTTTTTGCTTAATGTTATATTTTTTGTCGTTTTTCTATCTCAACCCCTGTTCGTTCTAATTACATTTATGTTATTCTGTTTTCCTTTATCTTCATTTTTATCTTTATGCACTATCGATAACAAAATCGACAGTAACATCCAAAAAAATATCGATAACAACACCGATAAAAATATCGATAGGAAAATCGATGACAAATTCGACAAAAATTTCAAAAGCAGAATCCATAATAAAATTGGTAGCAAAATTGATTAGAAAATCGATAAAAATATCGATAACAAAGGCGATATAAAAATCGGTAACAAAATCGAATAAAATATCGATAACGAATTCGATAAATAATCGATAACAGAATCGATCACAAAAATCGCTTAGAAAGTCGATAAAAGTTTCAATAACAAAATCGATATATAATTATAGCAAAATCAATAAAAAATTTATAAATCGATAACAGTATCGATAACAAAATCGATAAAATATCGATAACAAAACCGATATAAAATATCGATAACAAAATCGTTAAAAATATCGATTATTATATCGATAAGTTCCGAAGATATCGATAGAAAAATTGATAACAATATCGATAAAAATTTGCTCAGTTCATTCATTTAAAAAAAAATTATGTCTCAAAGGAAAGGGCAATAAGGCTTTACACTTTCGAAGAGGGTTGCCACCTGTACGAAAAATTATAAGATTTGGGCTGTTCGTTGGACTAAATAATGAGTCGTCAAATGAGAGGACTTGGCCTCCAGATATGCAGTAAGGTCTTATTTTTTTGAAGGCCGGCATACAAAATACATGTAAAACTTTGGGCGCTTGGAGCGACCTCTAAATATTTTTTGATTTCAAAATAAAAAATAGGGGTATATTTTTTCGGTATGGAACATCCTAGGGGATGAGAGCATACAAATTCCGACTTTACTTTTTCACATGCATTTTTGGACCACCCTGTGTATATACTCTTAAAACTTCATTGGCGCAGCCACCAGTGGCCGCTATTGAACAAGTAGCGCGCGGCACTCGAAAAAGATCTTCAACAATAAAGGCGCGTTATTTGCCAGCATGGATGTGCTGCTGTTGCAGGTGCTTTCGTTGTTGTAGTTAGTTATTCTTCTTCTGTGCCAGCTATCTATTTCGTTGGTAAACACAATTTAACTGTGCGTGCGCGAGGGGACCCTCACACCCACCCACCCACTGCACTTAATAGAGTGCCCCAGCATCTATCCACTCAACTCAACGAAAGCCTCACAAGCACACAAAGTGTTTGCGCGTTGAGTGACAGCCAGTGAGTTTGAAATTTTTCGGGTGTTTCACTTTTGTTTGTTTGGTTTTATGCTTGAAGGGGTCTAAGCGTAGTGTTTGACTGGTTGTTTGGTTGGCGCGCTGGTCGCGGCTTGGTGGTTGTGCTTAAACGTTTGTTGTTATTTACCACCCTACCCACTTGCCACTATTTGCCTGCACTTGGCCTTTGGCACACCTTCTGCTTCAGTGCTGTTGTTGTTGTTGTTGATTTTGCTACGCATCAGCCACAGCTTCTTGCCTGCCCTGTCCCCATTCACTTTCAACGACGAAATGTTTATCTGTTTGCTTGCTGCACTCACATCTCAACACTTGCCACCACCACACACGGGTGGGTAGTCTGAACACATACTACATAGTTTTTTTTCTTTGTACATACATATATTTTCCTTTTTGACGCACATTAATTTCGAATTAGTTTTGCATCATATGCTACACGATGCAGAAAAATCGTCTAAACGCGTTAACCGCCAGCAGACGGGCGCAGTCACAGCTGAGACGAGACTGGTTGAGCGCGCGCGTAGATGCACATAGACACACAGAAAGTGAGTGCTTGGAAATATCCTTCGAATAATGCAGACGGCTATGTATGTGAGTGTGAGTTGTGAATGTGCAGCTTAACTCAATTCGATTTTATGGCAAACTATAAAAGGCTCGCAGTCTGTGTGGTGGTGTGTATGTATGGTGTGCGTCGTCTTAACCGCCACCAGCTGGCTTGAGGCTGCAGCCTTCATGTTAGAGCCTGCTTGTTCGCCTATGGCAGCTACAATGCCTTCAGCGCCTTCGACCTGCCTGCCACTTGGGGCATCAACACAAAATACTATTATCTTCTTCTTCCACTTCTTCTTTGCATTTTGTTACTTTTTCGTTCATCATTCTAGTCGTCTGTGTCATGGGCATGGATGTGGAACAGATCAGCGGATTTTCCACGTGAATGCGCACTTTGCGAATGGATACCCCGTATGGATGGATGTTGCAACAACAGCAGCAGCAGCAGCCAGCTACTTTTTTTTTTTAAGTTGCCAGCAGATTCCCGCTCGCTTACGTCGACTGTCTGTCAGTTTAGTGTGGATATCTTGTCTGCGAGCGCATTTGGCAATCGCGCTGTGAATGTGGCTGTGGAAATTAGGTTAATACCGGCCAGTGAGCATAATCGAGAATTTCAACTTTGTGGCAAGCGGCTGTCACATGCGTACTATGTGTTGGTTGCACCTTGCACTTTTTTTGTCGTTGCGTTGCATAGAGCTTTTGAGTTGTTGTTTTGCGCATCTTGTTTTTGTATTTTTGTTTTTTTATTTTGTGTTTTTGTTTGCTTATTTTGTTGCTGTTGCAACTGACAGTTGCGTTTTGCGTGCGTTAATTGAAAGCTGCGAATTTGCTTTTGTGCTGAGTGCATGCCATAAGTTGTTGCATCAGCTGCACAGCTAAATGCAACTCGCGCCAACGTCCAGATGCGTGGGAAAGTGGGTTCAGGTGGTTTGTGAAAAAATAAGCGTTTTGAGAAAGTGCTGTGTTTGAATAAATGTATTTAGAAATATCTCAAATCATAATAAATGTCGGAAAAATATTTTTTGCAAAAACTCCATAAATAAAAGAAATTTTTCGATTTGCGAAAAAAAAACAAAAGTAATAAATATATTCTCGTAAGGCAAATTTAAAAAGAGAAATTCCACAAAATTTTTTGTTAAGCATAAAAAACGGATTTTTTTTTGAATGGAAAAAATTTTATTTTCGGGATATTTTTTTAGAGCCTTGATTCGGTCTTGGGATCTATTGAGAAATAATTTTTTTTTTGGTATTTTCGTAGGGATTTTTTTAGCACTGCTTATCCTTTTTCTGGACTTTTTAATATTTTTGCGGAACCTTTAGAGCTTTTTTTAAATATATTTTATTTGCTTTAATGAGCTTTAGACATTTAAAAATTTTTTTTCGCAAATTTTTTGGACGTTTTTGAGGGCTTTTTCGTGACTCCCATGGATCGCCTGGGACTTTTTGGTATGTTAGACAGTTTTTCGGCACTTTGCTTGATTTTTTTCATGTATCGGCAATTTTTCGGTGCTTTTCTGTAGTTGTTTTGCACCTTTTGAGATCTTTCGGAACTTCTCTGACTTTTCGCTACTTTTAAGGCTTTTTCGGGACCAACGGGAAGCTATAGGTTCAATAATAACTCAGCCAGTTTATCGAAAGTAATTTAAATGAAAATTTAATTTTTTGTTTGAATTTAATTAATATGAAAACTGGCAGAAGTAAAAAAATAATTTTCCACTTAAATTGCTGGTGAAACCGGCAGTAAAAATGCTTTTTGTGAATTAAAAACAGAATACAATTTTCCTTTAAAATTTTTCGAACATTTTGTATTTATTTTTTATTTTTTTTTTTTTAATAATCGATAGTTCTCCAATTTCGGCTGAATTCATAATTATATTTTCTCACCCTACTCCTTTATTTAAGAGTCGAACACAAAAAGCGAAAGGGAAAATCAAAAGGCGAAATTTTTTGGTAGAAACGAAATCACCATTACATAATTGTGAAACAAGCAGATAACTAGGCTTTTCCACAAATTGAGAAAACGATTTTGTTTTTATAAAAAAAAAATACTTTTCAAGAATGACGTGTATGTTGTTTGACCCCAACCCCAAACTGCCTGCAATAAGTACACATAAACATAAAAAAAACACCAAACCAAAGATTGTTCCTACCTGAATTATTTTTTTAAAAATCCACACCACCTTTTTCGTACTTAATGACACAAAGGTTTGCTGCCTCTACGACTCCCTATTACAAAACTCTCCCGTTTCCTGCTTTTACCAATAACCTTGCCAGCATTTGCCAAAGCTTTGAGTGGAAAACTTACAGCCGAAGGGAGGTGAAAGAAAATCCTCGTTTCGAACAGTTAAATGTCAAATGCAGACAACAAAATTACCCAACAAAAATCAGGTATTGAGCGAACACACACGCACACCCACACTCACTCAAAAGCGCTCGCTCCAACTTAAATTACATACATAAACACATATCACGTGTACCTCTCACACTGCATTCTCATTGAAACAGAGACAAAAGCGCCTTAAATTGCAAATCGTTGCTGCTGCTGCTGCTGCTGCATGCAACTATCGAAAAGCCGGAAAATTTTGCTCGAGTTACTTGCAACAACAATGTTGTATGTCTGTACTTAAATTGCATATACATACATTATACATATATGTGGCATGCAACATTGAATATGCCACGCGTTTTGTTGAACGCTTTTGTGACAATTGCATGTGGCACGACTGACGGGACGAGAGTGCGCCAGATATAAGAGTTTAGCACAAAACATACGCCCCCAAAATGTAGTGGAAGTATGTACATATGTACGCTGTCGTTTGCGGGAAATGGGTGTGGTGAAAAAAGTTCAACGGAAAGCGAAACGCCAGTCACCGATAGTCTGCAAAAATTTAGTTCTGCTTGGTTGCGCGCTGACAGCAGAGTGGGGACTGGGGAGGGTAGTGACGGGTGTGTGGGTGTTTTGGATCGAAAGCGATTGAATGAGGGGGGCAAGTTAAGGTTGAAAAGAGCGACCGTTTAAGCAGAGAAGGCTTACTTTAAGTCAGAAGACCTTGGTACTGTTTCAAGTGATATCTATTTTTTGAATGTTACTTATTTGACTGTGACTAAAGAGCAACTTTTAAAAAAATTGGAGAATAAGCTCGGCCAAACATTCTGAAAGAGTTCACCGGCGCCCTCTGCTTAAATTTAAGAGCTAAGAAGAAGGATTTGCTTCCCCTAATGCTTCGTTACCCAGCCCCGTAGTACTGAATTCTTAGCTTCAAGAACGTTTGCGAGTGTTAAAGCAATCATATATCAGCCTTGATTTCAGTATGTGGACTATAAAGTCACCAAGGCGACCTGACTTTCTGATATAAAGCAGTTCTATTCCGAAGATCTGCCTCTTCTGAGACGGTCCATGGTTGAAAAATGGTCGGTAAGCTTCTCATTGGTATCGGTTCTTTTTCTGAAGCTGAAGTTATTTTCATTTTCAAGTTTTGTTCCATCTGCATACCCAACCTTACCATTAGGCGCCTGTCACACCATCAATACGGATCGCGATCGTGTCGTGTAGCTTTGATGGATCGCGATCAATATAACAAGATTCCTAAATATTTTGAAACGATCCAAAATCGCGATCCGTATTGATGATGTGACAGGCGCCTTAGGGTTTGAATATGGGCTGTTTTTCAGAGTTTTCTCTATCTGCAATAGCAATATCGTGGGTAGATTTTTAGGCCAAAATTCCATCAATTACACTGGTCTACAAATTTCAACTTTTTTTCTGCGAATAAGACGGGACCTGGTGTTTCTGAACGGATTTTTCGTGCTGAACACGAATCCGGGGTCAAAAATGTCCCATCACGTCACGTTTTCGAGAAAAAAGGGGTTTAAAATCTAACTTCAGATTCGTAATCAGCGACTCTTAATGTAGTTAAGACCTTAGCATCATTCATTTTATATGGTCGTTTAAGATGAAATTCTTTCTGCGATCAATTTTCCCTGGACTCCTAGACACAAATACACCCCCTGATCTAAGGGTGCATGCGATTAATTCGGCATAGGGCTCATTCGAAAGGGCACGATTTAGCCTTTAATTTCTGACATATACAAAGTTTGTAGCACGTCAGGGTTCAGCTCTACAATTTTTCAAAAATGGCCAAAAACGCTGTTTTTAGGGGTTTCAACCCCTTTTTTCTCGAAAACGTGACGTGATGGGAAGTTTTGGACCCCAGATTCGTGTTCAGCACGAAAAATCCGTTCGGAAACACCAGGTCCCGTCTTATTCGCAAAACCCTTGTAGACCAGTGTTATTTACTTACTTTAGAATTCACTGCCCTTGAAGTGAATACACGCCACGTTTACATTTATCGAAGTGGGTTTTTTATTCGATCAAAGTAGAAAAAACCGCCTCCATATATTCAAAGAAAAACTCTTTAAAGACATTTCTTCTTTATTTTCATTTCATTTTCATTAGAACGAAAACTTGCTAGTAACAATACTTAACGTTTATTCATCTATTATTTACGAATGTGTTGCATAAAGCATTTGCCGCCACCCCAAATGCCACCAACCACACCATAAATATATATGTGAAATATTTCACACGCCATCTAGCCAGCTAGCTAACCTAAGCAGTGCCACTTACATGCAAGCTCATCCACCTACACATCCACCCTTTCCACTTTCCGTGCTACTATTTACAAGCCCATTAAGTTACCATAGTCGTCATTACTTTTGTGCTTGTACTTCCTTTAAGTAACTCCTAACAAGCAATCGTTTGTCGTTCACTTTTCTAGTTCACACGTGTTTTCCATTCAACATTTTCTTAGACACATTTCAATGGAAAGACAGCCGACTTGGTAAGCTGCTTTTGCAAATTTGTTCGAAACACGCAAGCGAAAGACGTCGCCGCCGAGAAGGCTTTGTTTATTTTACAAATCGTCCATATCAGTTGACCGAAATGCAAACAACACTGCTAGTTGTTTATAAAATACAAAACAAGCTAATTTGTACTGCAGGTGGAAGTTGTAAATGCAAAAAAAAAAATTAAAAAGACCAAAAGCAAAAAAAAAGTTTGGGGAAAATATGCAATCGTATGTTGGAAAAATTGGAATCTTAAAGCTGAAAAGTTGCCTAAAGAAGGTGTGGAATTTAAGCCTAAATTTTGTACAGTATTTAATTTTTTAATAATAAGCAAATACTGATGTTTTAAGTTGCAGGTATATTTATATTTTTTGTGATTTAAATATATAAATAAAATAGAAATGTTTGGCAGAAAATATCTTAGAAGAGGTGCATCTGCATTCCAAGTTATAGTTATCATTATACTACTAGACTGGGCACAGGGACATTATGGCAACGAACATGCGGATGAACAAAAAATTCAATACAGTGAATACCCAGAGCATAGGCAAGCTTAGCGGTTTTTCTGTCCATGAAAAGAGTGTTCAAAAATCTCTTTAATTTAGGCAGAGAGGACTTCTGAACTCTTTAAGGGTTCTTGTAGGAACATACACTGCCGGAACAAAGTATTTGCACTGCAAATTTTTCGTAATATATTCAACAATTTTTATTATATTTTTGCCAATTTTGTATAAAAATATGGTTCATTCTACAACAAAAAACATAAAAATATAATTCCTAAACTTTGTGCAAAGCTCGCGAAAATTCAAATTTTCAACTTTTTAATCAGATTTTTTTTTGAATATGCAGTTTTGCAGCCCATTAAATTCTGGTAAAAAAATCCAAGTTCAGAGTTAGTCAAAAATTGCATTGATTTTTGAGAATTTTTTTTTTTGTTGAAGGTGTTTTGCATTTTCCGTATAAAGCATTTTCAAAAAAATTGTTTGTATGGAAGACTACGTGAAAAAAATCAAAAATCAACGGTAATTACTAGCTACTTAAAACTTGTACTTTATTATAGCAAAATTGATTGGGCTACAAATATGCATACTCAAAAAATATCAAAAAAGTCGGATTAAAAAATTGAAAATTTGCTGAATTTTCGGAAGTTTTTCACAAAGTTTAGGAATTATATTTTTATGTTTTTTGTTGTAGAATGAACAATATTTTTATACACATTTGGCGGAAAAATATCTGAATAGAATTTGTTGCATATATTGTGAAGAATTTGTTGTGCCAATACTCTGTTCCAGCAGTGTAGCTCCCTTTGCTATTGCCGCAGTAAGATAGATTGACGTCTGTCGCTTCTGTGAGCTGTACAAAGTAACGCCAGAACATATTCTCTGTTAATCTATTGCTTCAACCAGACGCAGACTCTCTCACCTAGGTGCTGTTATACTGAATACGTTTGAGGTTTCGTATACGAATCTCATGGAGGTGCTAGGCTACATTAGGAGACTTCATATCCAGTAGCTAACTTTTTTGGGCTTTTAAATAGGCTTAGGATGGTGCCCATAGAAGGAGGATGCCTCTATATTGTAATCAAGGAATTGTAGTCCACAGTATTTTTCATTCTGTATCTCTTCCTAGTAATCGATTTTCTCAAGATTCAGTTTTTAAAACTTCATTCGATCTCTTACCTCCGATTCCTTAAAGCAGAGGCTAAATCGGATAGTTCCTAGCTTATATTATGGATTTTTGTCACTCATCATGCTCGTGTATTGTCCTAGTTAATATTACAGATATTTTTCCTTGTCAAAGCGCCCGATTTTGCTTCACATCAATGTGGCATCTGTCCACCAAGGCATTCAAGTTAATCCTCGTGCTCACCCAAAGACTGTTGACATGACCCACATGCCCCTGCCCCTTCTTTAGTGTTTTTCAACTGAAGAAGTCCATTGCTTTGAATGTGTCTTAGCCACTGGATCCATGTTTCATCTACGGTTAGCAATAAGCACAAAAGCTCGTTCGAAGTTCCATTGGAAAGGGCCTAATTAAATTAATGCTGTAGAGTCCACATAATATTTATGAAGCCTTTAATAGGTTTCAGTGATGGTTTTTTACTTAAAATACAAATATTGGAAAGCCCACGAAAATAATTTAAATTTTTTTTCATCGAAATTCATGAACCTGCTTTCAAGAGTTATCTGACATAAAACTAAATGCTGCAGCTTGCTCAAAGATTGATTATTAGAACGTAGTTGACGGGAGCAATGTTGCATTCTAAGCTAAAAAAAATGTTAAAAGTTAGCGTTTTGTCACCAAACTGCACGTGAAATCAAAAATGCGTTTGATTTTTTACTGGCGCTAAGACCTTTTTGTGTGCTAATAAAAAAAGCTCGCACAATCAAAGCAATATATTACCTCTTTCCACTATTTGTCAATGCCATAAACCCACTCATCTCAAAAGCAAAAACGTAGCGTGGCGTAAATGTCGACGTCAGCTGAGCTATGACGGCAACGCTGCCTTTGAAAACTCTCTTCATAGACTTGCGATAACTTTATTACGTCGTTGTTTCCTGCACCTTTTGAAATTCCCTGTTTGTTTTTTGTTGCTTTGCTGCTGCTCCCTTTGACTAGCTACACACATAGCTCTTGTATAACAACAAAGCCTATGAAATGCCAAAGTCTAGCTACACTCCACAGCTGCCCGTTCAAGTGTTAAATAAATCGCTTAGTGTAACTGAAAAATTTCCCCCAATGATACCTGACGAACTTCCTTCCTACTCGTTCATAGCACAGCGCAGCAATGCCTTATAGCGTTTCGAATCGCTCTGGTATTTTTGTGCTGGTTCGTTTAGTGCCGCCCCCTCTGGAGCTGCGTCAGCCTGTCGAAAATATACTGTGACTCAAATAAGTGACCACGTATTAATTTTTTTTTTATCCAAATTTTTTTAAGTAATATTTTTGCTTTTAGTTTTATATAAAAATACTGTCAACGTTTTAAATCAACAATTTTCTTCAAAATTTCAAACTTATTAATTTGAATTTTTAGAATTTTTTTTTTTGGGATGTATGCAGTTTTCTAGTCTAATGAAGTGTCAATTTCGAACGGCTAAAAAAATGCTTTTGCGGTTTTATTTGTTTTTTATATAACAAGTGCAATTTATGATGATTGATTTTTTTTTTTGCGAACGGCTTTCCTTATATAGAAAATGTGCTAAAAATGCAGATTAAAAAGTTTAAAATTTTGATGAAAATTTCCTGACTTTGTCTAAATTTTGTATAACGTTGCAGACTTTGATTTATATGGTTCTGGTAAAAGCTTGTACAGTATTTGTATCAAAAAAAGATCAGAAAAAAATTTACTTGCAAAACAATGAATATGTATTAAAAAAACTCTGCACGTGATCACTTGTTTGAGTCACTGTATGTACATATGTTTATCATTCTTTTGGCCTCTTCCTTACTGGCTTGTCTACATATACATATATATGTTCGTATTCTCTGCTATGTTCAGTCAATTTTGCATTTTATTAGTTGCATTTTATGCGTTTCATCATTTTAGTTCCACATTAAATTTTCCCTATATTTGCCTTCTAGTGGAATTGCGTAGATTGTTGTATTTGTAGTAAATATGTATGTTTATGCAGAGTGCGAGTGACTCGAGTGAGGATTCGAGTACGCGAACACTTGTGAAGCATTGCTAATTTAGTTATCACGCTGACACACCCACTCACGTGCACACTTACGCATGTTCATTGTGTAAAGCAAATACACTTGTCACTGGGGAAATGTACTACATTCGTATATGTATGTACATAATAATATATTAACTGTTTAGAGCAACGTTTTAGGTTTGTGCATCTATCCACTAAAATGCTGAATATAATAGTTTGTGAATATTTCCAGTTCGAGTCTCAAAAAGTTATAAAAGGGAGTTTTTTTATTTCACGTTTAGATTTTATTGTTTAAAAATAACATTTTTTTATTTCATTTCATTTGTAGAAAGTTATATTTTTTCTTCTCTTTTAAATTCAATTTCTTTTCGTTTTCTGAATTATTTTTCTTTTACTTTTAAATTTCAATGTTTAAAAAAAAAAAATTTTTTTATTTCATTTAATTTTTAGATACTTATTTAATTTTTTTTTTTCAATCAAATTTTCTTTAAATTTATAGATTCTATAATTTTACAAAGATTTTTTAATTTAATTTAATTTTTATAAACTTGTTTGATACTCTTCTTTAAACTAATTTTTTCTTTTTTTAAACTATTGTTTTTAGTTTTTAGATTTTATTGTTTTAAAAGAAACGTATTTTTTATTGACCACTTAATTTTTAGAAACTTATTTTATTTCATTTTTCAATTATTTTCTTTTATTTTTAAATTAAATTTTCTTTTAATTTTTAGTTTTTATTCTTTAAAAGAAAACTACTTTTTAATTTAATTTAATTCTTTCGAAAACTTATTGCTAAAAGACAAAAAAAAAGCCGCTAAGACTTCCTCGTTAACAGATTCTTCAATTAGTCTTTCGAAAGACAGAAAGCAGCTTTCGAAGTACTTGCCAGAATTGACAATTGTATTACGAAAGACTTTTGCCTTTCGAAAGACTGTGGTGAGTAGAAAGATGCCACAATTGCCCTGATAAACGTTAGTGTCTTTCAATGCTACAGGATAGTACAATTACCATTACCTTTGCTGAAGAGTTACAACAATATCGAGTTCCGTTTGGCTTAACCCCAATGCTGGCCATATTTCGGCTAACGCACTTTTTTCAATTAGACATCTGACCACTTTGCTAGAAAGCTTCAAACTAGGTACTTCCCGGCTGACTTTCGCTCAGTTTCATTCCAAATTTAAAGCCCTCAAAATCTGCATTCTCTTTTATATATTCCAATGCTTTCTTACTCATTCACTCAGCTCAATTTCAGCTGAGTCGCTGCTACCAACCACTAAAGTTGTACCTAAAATTTTTCCTAAACCGCCAACTATTGAAATTTTCACTTTCCAAAATTTCAAAGAGTGCGTCTATGTTAATCCTGCCGGCCTACGGATGCAAACTATGTACCTATATGTACCTACCTACCTGCGAAAGTCAAAATAGGGCAAAAAATCGCATAAAGCAATTTGTAAATCTGCAATTGATCCTTTTGAAAAAATATAAATAAGTAAAAGAATTGCGCTGTCGGTGATGCCAATGGCAAGAATTTTGCTTTGATGCTCAATAGATTTAGGAATATGCAAGCGTACATGCATATATGAGTGCATTTGTATGTATGCGCTGTAAAAGTGTAGATGTTGCTTTGAGGCGGGCTCAAAGGACAATCGGTGGCAGACCACACAACCGCAGTAATGCCTCGTATTTGTTTGTTGCAGAATGTTTTTGTTTGGTAGCTGCCTGAATGCGTTTGTCAACTGCTCTGTTCAACACGAAAATGTCAAGCGCATACTCGCAAAAGTATATACATACATACATATGACCTCATGTTTAAACGCTTTGAAGTTTAGCTGTCTCAAATGGTAAACCCAAATCCAAGGCTCTTCTACTCTTTGGCTGTTACTATGACTGGCAGTGAGTCTACGTTCTTTGTTTACCTTTCAATCTATATCTATATATGTATGTATGTACGTATGTATGTATGCTCGAGATTAAATTTATGCGCTTTGTTGACTTTTTTCAATTGGGATTAAGGTGACAGTGGCTGGAAAGGTCTACAAGCCTATGAATCTGTCTTTGCAGGAATATTGGCTGGGAAGCAAATTGAAAGAGCGTTAACATTGACTGCGTGTGTGGCTTCTAGCTTCTAGCTTGTTGTTGTTGTTTTTGTTGCTTTCTTCAACTACTCTAGTCTACATATGCAGCTCACTTTATTGGCAGTTATGATAATAATAATCATATGTTTTTGTTATTGTAATTATTATTATCGCAAATGTTGATTTTACTACGCTCTCGCTGTCGTTTCCTCCGCACAAATCTCGCTTATGATTAGTGACAAATTTTGAACTGCCATGCTGTTGTCGCATGTCATCCACACACACACACACCCATAAACATAGTCCCTTGTGGCATCTTCTTGCAACATCTGCAACCTACTAAGTCTCACTTAAGTTACCTGCCTACGCACTGAACGCAAAGCGATTGTGGATAAGCGGAGTTTCCTGTGTTCAGCGCACTGCTGCTGCAGGTAAAAGTGCGCCAGCCAGCCACATTCATATGTATGTATGTACATATGTATATAATTCATTCGCTGCCGATCATGCGAACGAGATCAATTGCTGATCATTGTTAAGCTGGGATTAACAAATTGCACCCACATATGCACCAAATGCAGACAAGCAACTGGATTATATCAGCTAAAAGGCCTGAGTTGCTGCTGCTTTGGTCTTTGTTGTTGTTGTTGTTTCTTGTTGGCCCAGCTTTGCTGTGACACACTGCAGCGATAAGATTTTAAGTAAATTTTTAATCCTTTAACAAAAGCGCTGCTTGGCAAGCGAAACTCCAGCAATCCAACAACAACAGAAATGTGTTTTTGTTCGGAGTATAGAGTTGCTGGGTGTTTCCTTAGCTGGAAATTTGCTACATGCATATTGTTGAAAATTTTTCCGCGCTCTTTCTTAACTATGCTTTTACTAAGTTAGACGTGTTAGGAAATGTTATAGTTTTGTGTGTAAACGGTTTAAAGTAAGCCAATCTTTATATGCTAAGCCGAATATTGCCTACTAATCCACTATAACTTAGAACTTATGTATGTGGGTATGTGATGCGTTCACGCTAGGGCTGAGACTAAACGTATATTCGGATATCCGCTCAGAAGTTCGTGTATAAGGACAAAATCAGGATACCCGGATAATATCCGTTTTTTTTTGGTCACAAATTTCGAAATATTTCTAAAAATTTCAAAAACTAGTACCGAAAAATTCCTTAAAAAATCTCGAAAACGTCCGAAGTTTTCCGAAAAATCTCTAAAATTATTGATTTTTTTTAATCAACAATCTGTCTCAATAGTTTTCGAATAGTCGAATAGAAATGTCTCGAAACAAAAAAAGTTCGAAATATTCCGAAAAATTTCGAAATGCTCCGCAATTTCGGATATTACCGAAAAAGCTTCTCAAAACCTTGAAAGATCAGATAAAATTCGAAAAGTTTCAGAAAAGTTTCGAATTGTACCGAAAACTTGTCTAAAAATCTTGAAAATTCCCCAAAAAATCTCCGAAGCTTCAGAAGTTTTCCAAAAACTCTCTAAAATTATTGAATTTTTCTTTAAATCGACAATTTGTCTCAAAAGTTTTCGAATAGTGATGAAAAACCCCGAAACATTTTCGAAAAATTCCTAAAACCCGAAAACATTTCTATTTTTCAATGCATTAAAAAAAGTAAAAAATTAACGGTTCTTTTGACATACAAGTTTTTCCACTTTTTTCTTTTAAAAGCTGGAATCACCCAACAATGCGAAAGGATTCTAATGGCATCTCTGAGAAAAAATTACGGCACATTTTCCAACGTTTTCTAGTTCTCAACATCTTAAATTAACTGTTGGATAACATATCATTTCAGTGGGAAAATTTTTTATCGAGTGTGCTTTTGGCAGACATATTTTTTTTCTGGGCGCTCTCACTCCAGTAATTCCGTCAAGTCTATGTCTTAAATGGTGCAAGGGATCCTCAGATCTTACGAGGTTATTCTATTGATTGGGAACATTTTCTCTATTCCACAATTACCACGTTAAAGTGCCGCTTGTATGTAAATGCTACAAACCTTTTTTTTGATTTACTTACCGCATGTTCTGCCACAAAACTATTGGGTTAGAATTAGACGAGATGAAGTTGTCCCACCTCTTGTCTGAATTGTGATCGTAAATAAATGATCTGCTGACGGATCTGGTAAGTAACAATCTAAAATTTTGACTTCCAGATAACTGCAATGTTTTCCAGACAGGAGTAGCTGCCATTGCAAAAGCAGTCGATTGCTTGCTCAACTATGGTGGGTTCCGGGCCGCAGAGATATTGTATCGAGGTGATTTGTCTGAGCTAAGATAGGATCGTAAATCGGAAAGTCTTTGTTATACGTAGTGAACCTCGGATGGTCAAGAGAGCTTTTGGGGCTCACAAAGCCGCAGCTGCCGATTTCAGTTGAGCTTTTGACAGAAAACTATTTGATGGGAATTCACGAATATGAAAGATGCTCGAGTTCTGTTTTGGCAGAATTATAGTCCCAGACCTTGGGGTTTGAGTAAATAAACTTCATCTTCTTGATCTCAGATATTTATATACTTTGTTACCACGTAACTGCGCGACCGAAAGAACCTGGACGCTAACTAACTGGAAAACCCTACCGCCTCTCGTTATAAGGCCGGATCTATTTTGTGAAGTCAGTTGAGAGAGGCCCGTCGACAAGAATAAAAACCGCCATAGCCATCTGCGCTCTCACATGATCCAGATTGGCGTAACCACAAAACCAGAACACCGTTTTTGGGCTGAAGACGAACAAATTGGGAACTCTATTTTTCTAACGTTCCCTGCTAAACAAAACTTATACCAAGCTCTGTATTCGAAACTTGCAGCTATGGCTTACATACCTTGAAACTCATTGCCCTTTTCTAATAATCTCATAATTTGCGGATTAAAGAATCATTTGTATGAATTTAGTAATGCGAACATAATTTTGCTCAAAACGAATTAAATTCACACGAAATTGCATTTCAACCACTTACGAGAATTTCCCTATACACATCTCAGTAGAGCAGCATGCAGCTGTAAGTAGCGAATTCGATGCGAATTTAGTGCAGAGCTGCCGCCAAAAATCAATCTTCGATGCTAATGTAAAGCCAAAGCAAAACAAAATGCAACCAAAGAGCATACATGCATACATACATATTCATTAGTGTGCATCATCCAACATACCAAAAAAAAAACTTTGCTATAGTTCTTCTATAGGGATTATAGAATTTATTAAATTTTAAGACCAAAATATTTCGGAAAAATATTAAGGTCTGCGTTAGCTAGAGATTACCTCCAAAAATCTTGTTTTCATAAATAAAATAAATTTTTGAAAATATTGAAAGGTCTGCAAAAAAATGTGTATAGCAATTTCATGAATGGAATCAAAACAATGACATTTTTGGAAGTGTTTTCAAATCGGTCCAGATCACGCTTTTTTTGGCGAGGCATCCTAATATATGTACATATGTAACGCTATTTAACCGTTAACAGAGCTTTGTGCTGCATTTTTAGTTGCCTTTTTTTAGTGATTTTTGCTTCTTGTTTTTTGAGATTTGTTTTGGTTAAGCAAAATATTATCCCAGCAATGGGTCGTAAACGGAAGCCGTTATAAACCAATTAATGCCACGAAAAATATTATAACAGCTGAAATTAGAAATAAGAAGAGGAAAAAGCGGTGAAGTGAAGAAGCTCAAGCAGCTGAAGAACGTACAGGTTTGCGAAGCTTCGAAATGGATTTAGCTAAAATGCCAAATTTTGCGGCCACCAACCAACTAAGCTCACAGTGCTGAGGTGATGCTTTTGTTGTTTTTTTTTTTGTATACAAGTTTATTGAAGCATTAATTCTTTGTCTAGTGAGCGCGAATTAAAGCGCCTTTGGTAGCGTCTTTTTTTTTAACAGTGCGCGCGCGTTTAACTGTTAACTGTAGATTAGCACTAAAAAATCCGCTGTCAAAGTTAAGATGCCCCAGTAGTAGCACACTTACATACATACATATGTAGATATATGGACAAAGGATGCATACATACAAATGTACATATGTACATACCTATCCACTTGCCTATATAGAGCGCGCGAGCGGTCGTAAAGTTGTCCAAGTTCAGTTATCTGCATCAAAGAGCTTGTGCTAATGGATAATTTAAGGCTCTGCAAATAGCCGGCGGTGGAGCGCTGGCCAGCGTCGTAGGTTCTAAACCAATGCAAATCATGAGAAAAAGTCATAAAGTTGCCAATTGCCACCGTAATTCGTAATTCTTGATTCGCAGTTCGTACACCGCTCGAGCGTGTGTGTGCGCGCGCTATCAAAAGTTATTGCCTATAAAGTGCGCGCTCTGTGCCAAGAACTAAAAAAGAAAAAACTAACTACTCTACTTCCTCCACTTCGAGCAGAGATTGCGGCTTGAAAGCATTTAGCCAACAGCGCTCGACTCTTCGGACCACCTCGTCATCTCTTTCTGTAGGTTGAAGTGAACCTTAGTACCTACTAACTCATTCTCCTGCATCGCTTCACTTTATGGCGCTTTATTCGACTTTTCATTACAGTAATTTGTGTGGCGCACATGTATTTTTTGTATTTTGTTGCGAGCCTTCATTGCTAATTTTGTTATTGGCGTTGTTGTAGGTTGAAGCGCGCGCACGCATATTTTAATTATTCACAAGTTTATGACTGCGCAATGTCAGTGAGACTGCAAAAACACAACCACAACAAGTAAACTATGGTAGTGATAATGACAATGAATGAATTTGTGGAGATTCAACAAAAAAAAGAACAGAGTTTGCCAACAACCACAGCGGCTGGGTGGGGTCCAAGATGTGTAAATTTTTGCAAACAGCAGAGCGAATAGCACAGTTGCACTTACAAAACTGTCGCGCTGCTTCGTTGCCATAAACTCACCTCCTTCAATCATTCAGTCGATTCGGCGCATACTTCAAGGCGCGTAAGAGGAGCAGGTTGGCGCGCACCGCATGCATCAAAAGCACAGCAGCGACGTGTGGTGGTCGGTGGCTATGAGTTGTGAGCTGAAGCGCAAGTGATTTGTCACAGCCGCAATGTCGCGAGTGCCACGAATGCATTTATTATTTATTCGCTTAAATGTATGTATGTATATACATATGACGCTGGCGCTCATAAAATATTAAAAATTATGCCCATATGTCAGCGTGTGCGTTTTGTTGCTCTTTTCATTCCACGCGTTTGCCTATCATGGTATGTGTGCGTGGGAAAGGCGGTGACGCTTTATGCCTTAGCGCAGCTTCATTGCCTTTGACAACACCATTTACATGTGTCCTTGGCGGCATGAATTATTCTCAACATTTTTCTTGCCTATTTTGGCGTGGGCCGTCATCGGAGACAGCCGAGAGTTTTAGAAGTTTGCGGCGAAGAATGTGCTTTATGCAGAAATGAAGCGACTACAGCCCATAAAAGGTGACTACAAAACCGCTGAGGCGCGGAAATCTGTTGCTGCTGTAGTCGCAAACTAAGATCCCATTTTTATTGAGTTATTACTCAATGCACAATAAATTAATAATAAAAAAAATTTGCAACTAAAAACTTTTTAAAACCCGAATTAAAAGCTCCTGCTTGATAAAAACACGAAAGATCATAAATGTGATAAGTGCTCGAGCAAAATAAAATCGAAAATAAAATTTCAAAAAGCCAACTAAGAATTTCAATCAACATTTTCTCAAAAGTAAATTTCTTTGAAAATTTAAATTTTAGAATAAAAAATTGTTAATTTAAATTTTCAGAATCCAAATTCAAAATGAAAATTTTAGAATATAAAAGTGGAAAATTCTTTAGTCTGTTTTTCTAATTTGAAATTCCAATCTCGAAAATAAAAATTAAAAGTTTTTTTTAAGCAAAATTTAAAATCAATATATCTATATAGTTTTTTAATCCCAGTTATAAAATTTCGAAACCCAAGTCTTTCTAATCCAAACTTCTAAACTCAAAACCTATTACCCGACTACAAAATTAAAATTTAATACTTTTTTCCAAAATTTATATCGCATAAAATATTCCAATCCCCAATTCGTTTTCTGAATTCATCTATTGAAATTCAAAACTCAAATTTCATAGCTCAAAACACAGTACTCGATGAAAATTCCACACTCAAATTTTCCAAGTGGCACTTCAAATTTTATAATTCTTTAGCCATAATTGAAAATTAAATTCCGAAACTCACAAGGTCAAAATTAAAAAAAAAAAAAAAACAAAAGCGAAAAAGCTGAAACTAGCAATTTTAAATTTAAAACTCAAAAAATAATAACCGAAATTAACTATAAAAATTTATTATCAATTAAAATTTGTTATTAAAGAATCGCAATTCTTCAAGTCAAATTCAAAGCCATAATCTCAAAATTCACAAATCAAAAGTAAAAAATAAAACTTCAAAACTAAAATTCCAAAAACCTTATCTTAAAAATAAAGTTGTAAGTAAACATTTAAAATTATTATTTTTTATTTTAGAATTAAAATTCTACCACAACTTTTCCAGCTCACACTTTAAATTCATAAACGATAATTCATACTTGATATTCAAAACACCAAAATTCATAAATCATTAGTGAACATTTAAATTTTAAAGTCCCAACTTGTTTATTAAAAATTTAAAACTCCACATATTAAAAATTGAAAGACATAAATAAAAAAATTCTAAATTAAAATTTTCAAATCTAATAACGAGAATCCAAATTTCACAAATGAAACCACAAAATATTAAAATTTAATATAGATTTATTATTCCAAAATAATTATTTAAAACACATATTTTTTAGTATTCAAAATTTAAAATAAAAACTTAAAATTTAAAAAATTAAATTTATTCACGTTTCGGGGCTCAAAATTTTAATTTCCTTATAAAAATGGATAGTACGATTGAGAAATTCATACTTCAAATTTTGAAATAAAAATTTAATAGAAATGTATTATTTCAAAATTAATATTTTAAATCCAGATTTTTTAGTTTTCAAAATTTAAAACAAAAACTTAAAATTTAATAATTTTGAATTTATTAACGTTCCAGCATAAAAAATTTAATTTTCGTATAAAAATTGATTGTACGATTGAGGAATTAAGAATTCTATATTTCAACAAGTAATTTTTAAGCAAAAATACAACCAACTTCAGTTCTCATATAACATTTTTTAATTTCTTCATGATAGATACAATGATCAAATCTAAACTAAATTAGTATGGGACCACTTTGCCGAATAAAAAAGAGTTACCGAAAGCGGTTCACGTGGTCGAAAGTTATGTGGTAAGATACATAAAACTAATATTCCAACGAATTGATACCAAATTTGAAATACAACATTAATAAAGTAAAACTCAAAGCACGCAATAAAAAAATATAAATTTAAAATCTACCATTTAATGCTAAAACTAAAATTCCCAAAGCAATTACATTTTAAAAGTAATTTTTTAGGTCCTATCGTTTTAACAGAATAATTAATAATCAAGGCATTTCTTGTGATATAAATTTTCTCAATTAACCTGTTTTGCTTTAATAGTTTTTTGTTATACTTGGCTACTCTTGTATGAAAAAATGCCAATAGCGCTTCCGAACCGAAATATAATTTTTTCTTTGCTACTTCCGCATGCAATTGCTATAGCTTTTTATGAGTGAAAAAAAAATGCATTTGCTTTTGTGTTGCAAAAATAGCCGCAGCTAAAGAAAATAAAAACAAGAAACAATTTTTTGTGACGACGACAGCAAGCGAGCCGCGCCAAATGCCAACTGACAGATAACGTGCAAACAATGTTGTAAGGCTGCCGTTGTAGAAAAAAATAGCAACAGCAGAGCAAAAAAAAAATCAGAAAAATAAAAGAGATTACAAAATATTAAATAACAAAAAAAGATAAATACCAAAGTTGCTACAACCAACTGGCAATCAAAAAAAAAAAACCGCAAAATGGGAGCAGGCGAATGCAGCAGCGACAGCTAACAAAAAATGACAAAAACAGCATGCAGTCGAACATGAAACAAAAACAACAAAAAAGGAACGCTCGCTTAAAACAACTGACAACACCAACACTGTCAGTGACGCGCTGAAATATTCAAAAAAACTTTTCGAAAATACACTTTGAAATCGATATGTGTTGCTGCTGCCACTGCTGTTGCTGCCCCTCAGAGCGGCAACAATGGGTTTAAGGTTTTATTTTATTTATTTTTAATATGTATATGCCGTCGTGCATAGAAGACTGAGGCCAACAGTCATTCATTTCTTTGTTTGTACGTACATACATACATATGTACATGTAAGTGTAGCAACCCTGTTCTTCTATCTCATCACTCCTTTGAGCAACCAGGCTTTGAAAATGGCTCAATGGCTCACCTCAGCAGTTTGTTGCCTTTTTGCAGCGCGTTTGGTGTTTGCGATTGTTTTGATTGGCATTTGAAAACAATTTCTGTTGTTATGATAACGGCTCAGTAAACCTACTTTTCAGCTGGCATACAGCGACCCGGTAGGAAAGTGTGCCGATTGAAAAAAATGTGGGCTATTACTGGTTTGTACCATTGCTTGTTAGTGCCTCATGCCGATATTTTTCTCATACCGATAATTTTCGAGTGCATCTGCGCTGTGCAAGACAAGTTTTGCGCCCTTATGTAGTTTTATTTCCTACTGGGCATGCGCGTGTTTTAATCCGACTTTGTGAAAAGGTTTGTGCATGTTTTTTCCGCTATAGCGCGCACTCGTATAAATATTATTTTCTTCATTACATTTGTGTATTCAGTAGGTAAAAGTGGTTTGAGTAGGCCTTTGTATTTGAAATTGATATCGTTTGGAAAATTTACCGCTTAAGCGGTAACGAAAATAATCATAATTTTTTTTTTTGGTTGTGAAAATGTACATTTGTATGTACATATCTATGTAACTAATTCAGAAAAGATCTGAGATAAATTGAATCGGTGTGCTCGACAACCGTACAAGTCCAAAATCACTTTTTTATTGTTGACTCACGGTCCGTGACATGTACGGTTGTCGAACTCACCGCTTCAATTTATAATACATAAATACATATAGACATTTTTCGCAATTTATAATTCCAAATTCATTGCTCATCAGTTATAATGCAGATTTTATGATTGATAATTTGGTATTCATAATTTATGCTGAGATATAACGGAATAATTTCGAAAAAAATCTAAAATCTGAAAGATATGCCCATGAAATTTACAAAATATTACAGAGAACTTCCGAAGAGATGAAATACTACAACACAGAATGGTAATGCATATTCGTAATATAATAAAATTATAGTTTAAAAAACTAAAACCTTCCTATTATAATTGCCATTCGTACTGTCATCAGGTATGTAACTTGAGAATAGAAATCGCTGCATCTTTTAGGCGCATCAATATTACATAGTTACATACTGAGCTAATAAAAGGAAGGTAAAAAGTGCCGAAATTGTCCAAAAAAGCTTCAGAAAGGATGCTAAGAATCCAGAAATATCAGCGAAAGATTCGGAATTCTCCCGAAATATCGCTGAATAAATCCAGAAAAGTCACCAAATAATACGAAAAATTAAATCAAATCCAAAAAAATCTCCCAACCGGAAAGGTACCGATTACTTCTAAAAATGTGCCGAAAACATTCAAAAAAGGTATTGGATACGAAAAGGTTCAAAGAAGACACTATAATCTGAAAAATATATAATCAAATGATCCAGAGTTGAGTGTTGGAGTAATGTTTCGGCATCCTCTTCATAGGGCTGCGATATCGACATAGATTTTTTTTGAGGTTTTTGAGAGGTGGTTGCTGTTGTTTGAGGTACTGGCACAGGAAGAATCTGTACATATTTATGTATGTATGTCGAGCTCGAGTCCGGATAAGTATGAAATGAGCCTGCTACACCGAGTTCTTTGTTAGGTTAGGTTAGGGAACGATATGGAACTGAAAGTATCTATATGGTACTCATTAAGTATTACAGTAAAAATATCCGGTACCCGAGAGTAATCTCGGAATACTGTCTTTAGAGATTAGTCGCAAAATTTTTTGCAGGGTATCTTCCAGAATTTCTTACATACATTTTTACATATTTCGCTAACAGTACCTAATTCTCTTTATAACTGCTTCCGTCGCTAAGAAGGAGGAGGAGAGGTTTATCCCCAAAAAATACAATGTAGTTTGGAAAGACTTGCAGTGTTTAGAACAGCAAGTGCAAAGTAGTGTGGCGAATACTGCAAAACAAACCTGAAAGATTTTGAAAATCTGTGGAGCTATTAGACGAATAAAAATTATTGGTGTCAAATAATGCAATTGTCACATAAAAATCCCATTTACTAAGTGTGAAGAGGAAGTCGAGGTTACTTGTTCATCTTAGGATATGCAGGAGATATCCACGAAGATTGAAGCTGCGATAAAATCTCCGATTTCTCATGTCTAACAACGCGGGTGTTCGCAATTTTTTTTTCTAGAACCAAAATTTTCTTTCTTGTTGCTTGTTGCTACATTCAAAGGCAGTTACTTACTCGGGTCTACCCTTTTTCATGTTTGTGTGTTTTTCTTTCATTTCAACGCGTACCCCAATTGTTTTTGTTACAATTCAACACCCAAAAACGAAGGCAACAAAACTCGTACATAAACAAATAGATGGGAAAAGTAATGGCGGCGGAAGCCACAAAAACACGCTCATGTACATACATATGTACATATGTATGTGGTCGTTTTATTTGGTGAGTTCTACAAAAACTCGCTGCAAATGTGTTCGCAATATTGCGAACTGCTGCGCTGTTGTTGAGCGCCAAAGGCGTTATGAAGCGAGAAAATAAAAAAAAACTATGGCAGCTCTCATACTCGCATGTACCTCTTATACACAACCATTGTATTTAGTATGTAATGCATAGATGAAAATTTAAGAACTACATATGCACATTAGGGTGGTCCAACAACAGTAAAGTCGGAATTGTAATGCTCTCACCCCCTACGATTTCCGATCGAAAAATATTGATTTTCAAGAATTCTATAACATTTCTACGGAAAATTTTATTTTTCCCATATAAAAATACATGGAAAACTTTGGGCGCTTTGAGCGACCTCTAAATATTTTTTGATTTCAAAATAAAAAATAAGGGTATACTTTTTTCGATATAGAACAATCCGAGGGGGTGAGAGCATAAAAATTCCGACTTTACTTTTTCACATGCATTTTTGGACCACCCTAATGTACATACATATGCATAGATACATGGGAACATCGCCAC
Source organism: Rhagoletis pomonella (assembly GCF_013731165.1). Taxonomy (NCBI): domain Eukaryota; kingdom Metazoa; phylum Arthropoda; class Insecta; order Diptera; family Tephritidae; genus Rhagoletis; species Rhagoletis pomonella. The sequence goes on from NW_023458556.1 coordinate 32,307,990, forward strand.
AACTGCGCTCCCCGGCTGTAAAAATATTTTCAAACGATGGCAAAATAAATAACAGAAAAGTTAATTCCGCTACAATTGTTATGTCAACATTTGTTTTTTAACAAAAATAATAAAACACTTCTCATCATTCACAATTTGGCAAATCAAACATATGTACATATGTACATAGCTACAGTTCCTGAAATTGCACACTTATTTGCTTTCATATCGTTTAACCAGCGAGTTTGTAAAAGTTGGCAGCTATGGGAAAATTGCAATTTAACCAAATGTAAAAAAGCAAAAGAAAAAATGCCAAATCACAATCAAAAAAATTTCGCTGAGCTACTTAAAGTCCACAAATGCAGCATTTTGTAGCAGCTGACTGTAATGCGTTTTGTTGCATGCGCAACAATCGGCTTATCAGTGAGTGACACGCATGCAACATGGCCGATGGTGCAACGAAAAGGCGCAGCGAAGCATGCCAGCATACATACTTATGTATGTATGTATGTATCAATGTACATTTAAGCTGTTTATTCCGCGTGGTGGCAGTGACAAGCCACGGCGACTGCTACATTGGCGACAGCCACAATGACAGCGATAAGCCAACAATGGCATACACATAGTGCGCCGACTGCAACTTATGGCACAAATCGCACTTAAGCATAATTCAGGCATACGCGAACACACGTGCGTACATATGTACGTATTTATGTGCGTAAATTTTGCAATAATTTTGGCGCTGGTGTTGGCGTTGGCGTTGCAGCAACGATGGATGCATTTGTGTGTAGCTAGATAGTCAGTCGCTGCTTGTCACTCTGAGTCATTCAAGTTGACTTGTCATGGATCGCTTGCTTGTCTTGGGTCGATATCAGTTTTCGTTTTCTGCTTTATTTTTTATTTAATTGCCACTTTCGCATTTCAAATGTCGTTGCCTCTCTGTTGGTGTTCTTGATTTTTGTAATACAACATTTATTTGGGTTTGCTAAAATGTGTAGCCTACAAGGATGGTAAGCCACGCTTTGTCGCTTTTTTTTAAAGACCAAATAGGCTCCATTTGAACAATTTTTATAATATCTATCTCCCCACATTTCCAATTTCCTTGTCATTTTCGCGTTAAATAACTTTTTTAGGTAACGAAAGGACAGTTAATATTTTTTGTCCTTTAATGCAGAGCTAATTTGATTAAAAAAAAAAAAATTTACAAAATAGGACAAAGTATGATGGAAAATTTTATTTGGCGCAGTTCTTAATTGCCCGCTGACTTATTGATAGCCACATTTTAAGAACCAGCATTCTCCCCATAAAAGTTGTTTAAACGAATTATTTGTCATTCGATTTGATGGACAAACTTTTATGCAGTTCTCAAACGGTTAATAAAAAATTTGCCTGAAAATCGCGCACTGGCTGCATGCTCATATCAATAACATCTCATTTTGATTTGAAATATCTGTATGACAACCAGGGCTGCCAACTATACTTAGGTATAACGTGCCATATTGAGGACTAAAAAGTGCCAAAATGTGCCAAAAAGAAACATAAAAGTGCCAAAAAGGTGCCATTCTTTTTAATTTTTCCTATATAGCATTAAAATTGGAAACACATTCCTAAAAAAAAATTCCAATGGCAAAGTAAGATAAACCAGTTGTATACACTATGGAAACTATACAATTTTAGTTGAGAAAAAGAAATACATGCAAGGGATTTCGCAAAAATATTTTGAAATATTTCTTTTTTCAAAAGTGCCATTTTGGCACTTTCTGCCAAATTGAAACTTTAAGTGCCATTTGAAGTAAAATAGGGCCAAAAATGGTTTGAGCCAAGTTGGCAGCCCTGATGACAAAACATCTTGTGGTATACAGCCGCGTCACTTATCCTGAGAAACAGAGGCAAGGTGAGGTCCCTTCGCCTTTGCTCTGAATATTGGTCGTAAATCATTTGATAGGGGAGTTAGAGAAGAGGTTATGTAGGGTAATTGCCTATTTATTGTTAAGGGTAGATTCCTGGACACCCTGTAGAATTTCTTGCCTCTATTTCCAACTATTTTTCTTCAAACATTTTTCCAACTCTACACTGTTATTCTTACGATCGCCATTGTTGTAACCATTTCAACCGCCTTTGCTACGCTCGACTAACTTTTAAGTGCAACCCTACACTTCGGTCGAACGGCTTGTAAGTCGGTCATTCGTCGGTCGCCAGCTTTATTGTGAGACCGCAAACGATTCTAAAACAACGCATGCACCTACTGCACCGCTTTAAACACCTTTAACGACAATAGCGACCACACTAACAACAACAACAACAACAACGTCTCACAGTGAAATCGCTGCCAAACGCCTGCAAAAAAGCGATAAAATTGCGGTTTATGTGAAACGCATGCGCGCGCTTGCAAGCATTTACGATTATTCTCAGTCGGGTGAGGAGGCAGCAGTCCGTATTGGTGGTTGTTGTTTTCACTATTTTTTTTTTATTGCTGTTGCAGTACGAGCATTTGATATTGTATTTTGCTGTTTATCGCTTTTTGCTGCGATAGTTCTCTGGCTAACGTTAACCGCTTTTCCAGAGCACTCTTTGGATTTTCTTTTGTTATTATTGACTTACGTATGCTACTTTTTGTTTGGCCATTTCAACTTGTGGTCAGTGTTGCCACAAGTGAAGATTTCTCTTCAAAATGAAGATTTTTTTCTGTTTTTTAATAAAAATCTTTAAAAAAAGGTTTTTTACAAAGCAAAATTTTACACTGAAAATATCTTCAAAGTGAAGATTTTTGTGCATGGTGTTAGATTTTTAAAGTTTAAGTTAAAATTGTTAACTTTTTTATGTTATTCGTGTATATGCGGACATTTAATACGGTTCAGAGCAAGGCGAATTTAATAAGGCACTAAGAAATTCTACGCACAATGACAGTATGAATTACAACAAACACATCATTTTGACGTAATTTTTGTCCACGGAGAAAAATTCAGATTCGCCGGCAACACCACTTTATTAAATTCGCCTTGGTTCAGAGTAGAGATGGGCGCGGGGTATCGGGACCCACGGTACTAACATCAAAATAGCTGTGTTGGGCGGTATCGGAAAGCTTAAAAAAAAAAAATTTGTGGCCGGGACGGGACGAACATTTTTTCCCGACACTCCCGATTAAATCCACTACTTCCGGAATGAAAAAAAACGGAATAACTAGAAGATGCAGATCTTTCAGTAGGACGAAGATGCGTAGAATGTTCGGGAGACGGATATAAGTAGAGTGAGTGTCAAAAATAAGTAGGAACACCCTGACGTTTTTGTCAAATTTAATTATTTATATTTTATTTACTTATTTATTTATGACGATTTCTTGAAATTCCCGAGTTCTGTGTGAAATAACATAAATCAACATAATAAAGACTATTTACAGCCGTAAAGCCAATATTGAATTACGAACAGGTTTTTTTTTTAGCTTTAAAATCTTATTTTGAAGATTTATTTTTGAAAAAATTAAGATTTATAGGTGACTTTCTCTGGCAACACTGCTTGTGTTTTCTAGTGATTCCTTTTGTTTCCATCGCTTTTATTTTATTTTCCATTTTTTTTGTCAGATTTTATGTTCTATGCTCTAGTATGACACTTTGACGACTGCGCTGAGTGCGTTCTAAACTTCGTTGCGTCATAAAATTTTTATGTGCGCCTGCAACATGATCCGGCAATGTGAATATTTACGCATTGCTTTTGCGTCGTCATAGTTGTCGCCATGTTGCACTTGTCGTTGGCTGAACAGAGTCGCTGCGTTCCACAAACGCAAATTTACGCACTTGGATTCTAGTCTAAGTCGGCGTCTACTTTGGTTATAGCTTATTTTTCCGTACCTCTATTATTGCTGTTGTGCTAAATTTATGTGCTCTATTTACCAAGCACCTAGCAAAAGCTATACGTTATGCCATTAGCCACTCTCAGCGAGTTTGCTTAGGCGCGCCTTAATGGGCCGCTACTCCAATTCAAAGTATTCCCTTTCAATTCCACATTTCCAAACGCATTGAGCTAAGTTTTGCTCTCAAGGATTATATGTACATACGTATAATTATTACACAAAAATGCACTTACACCGTCGTATAATCAATAAATTTAAGATTAGCTGTTGTTTGCTTGTTTTAAATATATCATGCAATTTAGGTCAGTTTGACGGCAGTGGGATTTTTATTTTATTATTTGCTGGAATTTTATTTTCCATTTCAAGTCAGTGATTTACTTTTTTATTTTGGTTTTCTTTAATTTTGTTTTCACCAATGAATGGTTTCATTTTTCTTCTCTTAAATTTTACTTTTGTTGCTCTGGCTTCAAACGCTCTCTTCCTCCCCATTCCATTGCATTTGTTTCGCTGCCGCTATGTTCATTACTGGCGGTTTTCTAACATCTCCAAATAGTACTAAATCAATTTTAATAGCTTTTCTTAACGATCGCCCTGAGTCGAAAATGTTATTCAGTCGCCGTAAATTAAAACAAAAACATTTAAACAAATCCAAAACATCGAAACACAAATTTGAGTTAAATTACGGCGTTTTTTTTACCAAATATTTCCTGTTCCAAGTTACATCCGCAAACACAAAAAAACTTTTAAATTCAACTGAAAAATATCCCTCAAATTCAATAAATTAAAGTGGATTGAACTGAAATGAATCGAATTGCAATGAACTAAGTTGAAGTGAATTTAATTGAATTAAAGTAAAGTGAATTAAGCTGACTTAAAATGTATTTCAAATACATAGATAACTGTAATATGCTGTCTAGTCTACTAACGATATAATAAAACGGTAATCAAACATTAGGGGTAACAAAATTTAATGATAAATATTAATCTAATGCTCTTGTCATAATCGATGTCGATAACCGTCACATCATTATAAGTAACCGATATCGATAAGAATGCATGCCGGCAATATTATCTACTAGCAAACACCCCGCGTGCTTTACGGCGCCTTAAAAGTATTTTTGTGCTGTTTGATAACCGTATTGTAATATTTTATTTATTTTATCAATTTAATTCAATTCAATTTTTCAAACAGGTGGCAACCCTGCTTGAAAATATTTTCCCCAACAAACTTTCCTAAACCTCTTCAGTTTGATACCCATATTACAATGTTTACTTTATGCTATCAATTTACTTCAACTGCAATTTTCAAACAGGTGGCAACTCTTTAATTTTATTCCTCCTATATTTTAAGTTGGACCCCTAGAAATGCATCGGTGTATACTTTATTCAATTCCATGCATTAGTTTTAGAGTGATATTATGATTATATTGATAATCGTATCATTAATTTTAATAATAAACTTAAATATCGTATCAATAAAAAATATCGATAAACGTAACTTAAGTGATATCGAGCATTGATAAAATGATATCGAAAGTTATGTATGTATGTATATCGATAGCGAGACCAACAATTTTGTATAGTCGATAAACGCAACAGCGCTTTTTTAAATTTTTAATTTTTTAATATTATGATTTTTCCAATTTCCAAAGAAAAAACGTAGATAAGTATTTGTGAACTCCCAGCCTGTTTTTTTAATTTTTTTACACTGAAAATCGCCAGTGTCGTTATCGAGTTTTCAAACCAATTAAATTAAAAAAAAAATATTGATGAAACAATTTTTGTTTTTTTAAATACGTACATATGTACATTGCACATATAATTTTTCACAATATACATATGAATGTAGTGGTTTTATTTAATTTTTTTTCCGCAAATTTTTTATAAAAAATTTATAGGTAGCTAGGACTTGCCGTTGATTTTTCGCAACTAGTTAGCTGCTTTTCTGCCATACAAAGCATGTTCGACGTTTTTTTTTTTTAAACTATACACAAAATGTTTCTAAGAATTTTTAGTAAAAAGCGACAAATTTTAAAACTCCTCCTTTTCTAAGGCTGACCAAACTGACACTGAAGATGGAACAACGCCGAAACCAGTTTGTCTCTTAACAAAATTTGACAACGGATGGCGGCGGCTTACTGCTGGAACGCCCTGGCTAAGTGCCATATTTGGGACTATGTCTCACGATGGATTCAATAATATACCTTCCGACGTTGTTTATGCAATAAATATAAGTAGCTATCTATGCAAAAGCAAAATATTCTAATTCAACAATTTCTATCGATTTAAATCACAAAATTTAATGCAGCAAAGCATTCTAATCTACACCGAACAGTTGAAGCACCCACATGCATACGTATGTAGGTGTGCATATATACAAATCTCCATGCTTATGTAAATATGTATGTGGAAAACCCGAATGAAATGATTTATCTAAAAAATACAACCAACAGCATCAAAAACAGAAACGTTTCAAATCCATTTTGAAATAACAAAGCCACAGCAGCCGACCGACTGCTGCATAAATAGGTTGCACGTTTGTTAGTAACTATGCTGGTAAGTGTGTATGTATATGCAACTGTAGTCCAACTAAAACAAAATAAAATAAATCCTAAAACTAAAGCATGTACCTTGCCTTGGCTGCCGCTCTACAGAGCCCAAATGCAATACACGCACGTTCATGCAGGCAACTACATTTATGTAAAACTAAAATATTTATTTTAAAAATATTCCACGTTATCGCAAACAACAAATCTATGTAAAAACATTCAATATTTTGCATAAATTCTAAATGAAACAAATAAAAGCTCGATAGTAAAATATATATGTATATATGCGGTGTCACATACACACACTTGTGAATGCATGCATGTGCAACAGCAAACCGTTATTGAGATAAAATGGCAGGAATGAAAGGATATATGCGAGCATTTGCATAGATTCGCTATTTAAATGGAGTACATATTTGTGCAAAAATAAATAACTGCATACATACATATATGACAGCACTTTTGACACTGATTCACACAAACCCAACCTAACCAGTGCTAAACCAGTTGCAAGCCACCGAAAAATGTTCGAGTCAAAAATCTGCATAAACGCTGATTGTTGGGTCAGGCAGAGAGGGCGGGCCGGAGGCAGACAGACAGGCAGTAATGTAAAATAACAACAACATACGGCGACAATAATACTAAAATAATAAAAATTTAAAAAATTTTGTATGAAAATGCCAACAATTCAGCTTAGAGAGAGAGAGAGTTTTTATTCTGGAATAGAGAAGGAAGTAGAGGTATGTCCATGGCAATGGTTTGAAAGGAATTATTGCAAAAATGCCGTAAAAAGTCGCATGAAGCTGCATTAAAATGAAAGCAACGAACAAGCAAAGACTTGATGAAAACGAACATGGCTCAGAAAAGTATTTAAAAATTTAGACAACTTCATGTGCTCTTAAGTTGTCCCACATTAAGACAAGTAATTAAAAAAAAATCAAAACCGACTTCGTAACTGCATATGAATGCTCATTAGAGTGGTCCAAAAAAAATTTTTCTGAGATAGGGTTTGGGGCACCTTCCAAAATGGTTCTTCTTGCCGAAAGAGGTACTGATACCAAACTTTACGTTTCTAAGTATAAATTTAGAGGATGTTCATGATGCTCATATTTTACTCTAGAAGTATTGTGTGCATATATTAATCGAATAATTGGTTAAGCGACCTAAGAACATTTTAAATTTAAATTATCTAAAAAAGCTTCAGTTGTTATCGCAACAGTAGCTTTTTATAAAAGTCACTAATATTTTTGCCAGTTTCACAGCGATCCAGTAGCGCCTTACAAGGTCATTGAGCACCCTCTATTGGTTACAGTAGAAAATTGAAAATTGGTATAGATCTTACAAATACTAAAAGGAAAAAAACTAAGGGGGTGCCCCGTTTTCTACGATGAAATTTTTCCCCCCATACAAAAATTGGACCACTCTAATGCTCATATAAAATAATATAATTTGGAGTGAATATGGCAAACATTTAAATTAAAAACATTTAATTTTCGTAATAAATTGTCTTTCGATTAACACTTTTAATTTTTTTTTTGAATTTAAGATTAAATAAAAATGAAAATCCTCCAACAAACTTGAAAATTTCCTTATTTTTTAGAATTTCAACGCTTGTAACTCAAAAAGTACTACACTTGTTAAAACAAAAAGCCTAAGAAACGGCGAAACTTACCTTTCGACCGATATCCATAAAAGGTTAGTTCTATTCGCATTTCTATAGTTTTTTTTTGGCAATGGCTGCAAAACCACCTAGAAAATAAACGATAGGTACTCATTTTCGTGTTCAGCGACCCAATTTAATCTAAAAACACTTTTTAACTAAGTACCTTTTTGTGTAAACTAGTGTAACTTCCTCCTTTTTTCAAGTCGGTTAGGAATGCACAGTTTCGTAGAATTGCTATAATATCATTAAAAATAAGTATTTTTTGTTCGAATAGAAATGTTTCCTTTCATAAATCCTCATAAATATAAAATGATGCTGCACATGAAAAAAAGAAGATAATTAACAACTCCACTGCGCTTTTCGTGCGTAATATTATGTTCGTAATACATAAAATATAAGTTTTGTTTTGTAAGAGATGAGATTGTCGGTTATGAATAAATATTTAGTAAAATTCTAAAAACATGCATCATAATTAAATTTTGTTGAAAACTTCTGAACGGAAATTTTCTCTTTCGAACAAACAAATTTTTATTGTTAACAATTTTAAAGCAATTCAATGAAAAAATTTATTTTCACCATATAAAACGTCGAAGCCCTGATGGCACGCCACCATTAAATATTACCCAAAAAGTTTATTTTCCTATGGAATTTTTGTACCACCCTAATATGTATGTACATGTGTAAAGCAGCAAAAAATATTGAGGGCATCTGAACAGCAGATAACAAATAATAATTCGGGGCATCGAATACAAAGCTTTGCTTGAAGTGTGTGGGTGGTCCTCGGAGACTTTACCTGCACGTACATAAATACATAAATATTTATGCACGTATGTAAAATACAAAAGAATATAATGTAGATATGTGCTCACTTTTCTCTATGATATTATGGCACGATAAGACCATCAAGCAACGTTAAGTTAATGTGGAAAGGAAGAAAAGAGTACAAAAACTCTAAGCAAAATATTTTTGTAGAAGTTGTTATTAAATTTTTTTATTCCAAAAAAGAGCAACAAAAAAAAAACGAATCGATACAAAATACCTATATAGAAGTAAGTTTTGTAGTTAAGTAACGAAATGTGCGAAACAAAATTAACAAATTAATCCCAATGTGATATTCAACGTGCGCTAAAGATTAAAAGTTAATACATTTAATATAGTCTCTCTAACGGCAACGATCTTTAAAAATTTACTTTCAGTGCAGGAGTGAGTTCATACTTAATTTAAACGACAAACTAAATAAACCCCGGAAAAATGGTCTTTGGCCTTAAAAAAGAAAACCAATTATTCTGGATCGATAAATATATAAATGATTTCGCCTTGATCTAAAAAAAATCATTTACACATAAAAAGCGTGATGCTTAAAAATCAAAATTGCGATTAGCATCTGCGCCGTAATATTTATTCTTAAGTTTGTGTGAATATTTTTTCAACAATATTAAGCATACATATACCAAGGATATAAAAAAAATATACGAATAATATTTAGCGTGCGTTTCGGTGCGTTTTCCGTCTAAAATGCCCGGAAATTTTGAAAACAAGTTTCGTGGAGTCATCTATAGAGACCGCTAAATATATATTTTTTAAATAAAAAGGTTAAAAACAGTGTATTTTTGACTTTTTTTTTTAATATTTGGTAACCTTTGCAACTTTCATTTATTTTACTTTATGCTTCAAGGCGAAGTTAAAAAACAGGCCTGCGTATTTGTTATTTAGGTAGAAAACAGACGGATATTTTACTTCTTTTGATTTTTTTTTTAACATTTCTGAAAGACAAAGTTTATATTTCATTTTACTCTTCAAGCTGAAAAATCACAAAATTTCCTTAAAACGCGCAAAGATGCCGATCCCGAAAGACAACTAAAACGTCCCGAAAAGTTCCTAATAATCGCGAAAAGTCCCAAGAGATCTTAAAAATCCTGAAAATGGGTGAATCCCGAAAAAATACGCAGAATATTTGGAAAATAAAACCGGAAAATTGCGAAATATTTATTACATTTAGTTATTATTGTCTAAAAAATAAAAAGCAAAAAGTATTAAAATTTTTGTTCCTTAAGGTAATAAAAGTTAAGTTCAGGTAATGAGGTCATCGTATATTCCGCAAAGAGAGGGAATGTTGTTGGTATGAGTATCTTCAAAAAAAAAAAATAAACGGTATCACAATTTTTAAACTATTGCTTTTCATTTCGAAATCTAAAAATTTATTTTATTTCAAAAGCTGCTTTAGTTTCTAATTTCCTCACTTTTCCATTTTTATGAGTTCTCGCCATTATTTGGCAGCTGTTCGTAAACGTCTGTGGCAATTTTTCTCATTAATGTGGCCCACTGAAAAAAGTAGCGGTTTTTCCAACGGAATTATAAAATTTATTTTGTTTTAAAATTTCTGCCAAATTATGTAAATATATCGAAAAAAATATTAAGATTTACGTGAGCTGGACCCATTTGAAAATAGCAACAAAAATCGTATTTATTTTGACACAGTTTACTTATACCCTTCTATTATCTGAGCTAATTTTTTGGAAACAATATTTTTAAAAACAAATTTTATTAACAAAAAATTCGATTGTTTGAGGTATTTTCAAATCGGACCAACTCACATAAATATTAACATTTCTGCGCAACATTTTGGCGGAAGACTTAAAAAAAAACAAACCAAACTTTAACATAATAAGTGCCAATCGATGTAGTATTATTATAAAAGGAAAAACAGTATCTATTTTTTTTTACGGAAAGTGTTGCATCCTAATGTACCAATATAGATGTATGTATGTTTGTAAGAGTGCAAATAAAAATCCGACCAACAAATGTAATGTCGGTCTATTTGTGCAAAATAAAAATCGATTTTGAATTTGCCATGCAATTCTATTAAATTTGAGCCACATGAAACCGTTTTCAACACAGCAGCCGCCATTTGCTACCATGCAACTGAGCCATAGAGAAAACAAATGATGTGAGTGTATGTGTAGCTAGTAAATGTGCAGCTTGAAGCTTCATGCGCCATTTTTATTTTTTTATATTCTTTCATATTTCTGTTTTTGCACTCTTTTATGTCTGTACGTGTGTGTGTGTGCCCTTAAGCTGCTTCCGGCCCCTTGTAGTTTTTTTTTGCCATACATAGAATAAAAATGTTCTTTTATTTTTTTATTTTTTTCTCATTTGCACTTGCCTTGTATACATAACCTTATTTTTCACGACATAGCGCACAAATCCTCCACAAAATACAAAACGCTACCAGAAAAACGAGAAAATACAAAGCGAAATCCCATTCATACACACATACACACACACACACCACAAAGTACATTCCCACTCACAGCCAGACATGCTGTGGTGGCAGCTGCCAATATTTCGTCTCCCCAGTGGTTTAACTTATCCATGCGCGTCAGTTGCGCGCTGTGCTTTCATTGTGCTCCAGCCATTCCTCTCTCATCACCACCACCACCGTCCACCTTAGCATCATCTTTTTATCCATCCATGGCGGCGCCCCAAAAATGTCCTTCATCTGCTACAAGTGTTTGTGCACTTGGGCTTCATAGAATTTTTGTGCCCGCCTGTGTGTTTTGTGTGTGTGTGTGTGCGTTTGTCGTTATCAATGTACATACATATGTATAGATATTTGCGCTGTTTTCGACAGCTGGATTTGGATTTTCAGGGCGCTGGAATTGTGTCTGTTTGTATGCGTAGTAGCATCCATTTTAATGTCCCGCAAAACACGTTGCTGCTCTTCTTCTCGAAGTGACTCTACCGACACCATCGACCCACCACTGACATCCGCCAACCTTTCACCACCGACCCCAATGTGCTGCGCTTTGTTATTTTGTGCCTCGAAGCTCAATAAATGTATCTATGTATGTATGTACATATGTACATTAAAGTGCGTCACTCTTCATACAAAAAAAAAATCGGTAGTGTGTTTACATTGGAATTATAAAATCTATTATATTTTAAGACGTTCACCAAAATATTTCGGAAAAATATTAAGATTTAAGCGAGCTGGACCGGTTTGAAAATACCTCCAAAAATGGAGTTTCTATGAGTAAAAATAGTTTCTTAAAGAGGTTTTTTGAAAGAGATGTGTTTTGAAAAAATTAAAAAAAAAATTTTTTTGAACAGAATCGTAATAATGAGATTCTTGATGCTGTTTTTTAACTTTTTTTCAAAGATTGGTATAAGAAAAACTTGAATAACCGAACCTAAACTCTTACGATTTAGACTTGTGAGGTATCATTGGAAAGGTATTTTCCCACCCGTTTAATTTCTTAACCGACTTCCAAAAAAGGAGGAGGTTATCAGTTCGTCGGATGTTTTTTTTTTATGTATGTTACCGCATAACTTTGGACCACGTCAACCAATTTCGATAATTCTTTTTGCATCGGAAAGGTAGTGTCTCAGAGGTTCCATACTAATCTGGTTAAGATCCGATTAGTGGATCATGAGTTTATATGAGAGTTGAAGTCGGTTTTTTTTTGCGAAAAAGTACTTGTTTGCTAATAAGCTCATTCAAAGGATGAAAGAGAAAGGTAGGATGAACGAATCTCATTCAAAGTTGGATTAAGATGTGTTGGTATTTGAAAAAAAAAAATGGCACACGAATGACTTTTTTTGCACATAAATTAAAATAGTGGGAAAATACCTTTCTACCGAGATCCCATAAGTCTAAATCAGAATAATTTTGGCCCAGTTATTTAACTTTGAAAAAAGTAAAAAAACAGTATCAAAAATCTCATTATTATGATATCGTTGAAAAGATTGTTAAATATTTTAATGAAGATTTTTTAGGACTAATCTAATTTGTCATCTGAGGGGACTTTTTTCAAAAAGTTCTTTAAGAAACTATTTGTATTCATAAAAAATTCAATTTTTGGAGGTATTTTCAAATCGGTCCAGCTCGTTTAAATATTTTTCCGAAATATTCTGGTGAAAGTCTTATAATATAATAAATTTTGTAATCCCGGCGGAAAAAGCGAAACTTTTTTTGGGGATGCAGTCTAATGTACATTAAAGTGCGTCACTTTCCATACAAAAAAAAAGAAGAAATGTGTACTGTTTTTCTATAGGAAATATTAAATTTATTATACTCCTATTTTAAGACTCGCCAGAATATTTAGGAAAAAATAAGACTCTCGTGAGCTGGACCTATTTGAAAATACGTCCAAAAATTTGTTTCTATTTAGAATCAAAATAATGATATTTTTTTACGTATTTGTAAATCGATCCAGCTCATTTAAATTCTAAAATATTTCCGAAATATTTTGGCAGACTTCCGCGAATAAAATAAGTTTTGTAATTTCAGTGACAACGCACACATTTTTTTGGGGATGTATCCTAATGTGCCTACACATATACATACATATGTATGTATAAGAATTTGTAGTCACTTCCTGCTTGATTTTACCACTTTCTCTGTTGTTGTTGCGGCTGGCTGCCATTGCTGCCTGCCGCCACATTTGTTTGAGTCTACAGAAATTGACAACCCAACTAGCCGCATGCCCTTGTGTCACCCGCTGTGCGCTATTGCTCGTACCTTCAAAGCCCCAACACGCCCAATCGCCCTCCTACTTCACCTTTGCAAGATTGTGCTTTAGCGGTTTGATTCGGTTGGATGCTTTTATGCCATTCCTTTTCCGCTCTGGCCCCACTTCCTTTTGCTCTGTCTGTCGCTCGTTGCTCGTTGTTACCTTGTTTCCGAACTTTGGCATTTTCTACTTCAGTTTCCTCTTTTTCGCTCTTCAACTGCGGCGCTCCCCTCTCTACTCGATGCCCATTCGTTCACCGGATTTTATTGTTTGTACTTTGTTCTCGCGCCCTCTCACCTTCCGCCTCTTGGCTTACTTCACTTCCGTTTGTGCGCGCTAAGTCACGTGTTGGTATGCGGGCGCATGTTCCTGACTGTTGGGGATTTATTTTTCACAAAATGGTCGCCCGTCGCTTTGCGAACTTTTTCCTGCCTGCTGCTGCTGCGAATGCTTCTTCTTCTTCTTCTTCGCTTGGGGATTTTAACTTTTCTGCTGTTTTTGAAATATGACACGATTACGGGATTTTTCCTCTTTTATTCGTATTCCATTGCTTTGCAATTTTTCTGCGCTGTATTTCCTGTGGCGTTTTTTTTTGTTTTCTTTCTTTCATTTAGTTTTCTTCTTTATTTTGCTGTAACTGTCTGCTCAACGACTGCTGTTGGTTGGCTTAGTTGGGTTTGGTCGACATTTTTTCTTCGACGTGCCAACTGCCAAGTTTTTCCGTTTTCCAAGCACATATTCGTTTGTGGTTAAGCATACACTTGAATGTGTGTGTGTGGCTGCAATGGTTGTGTCCATTGTGCATGTGTTGGATTGTCGTGGAAAACTTTGTCGGATTTGTGGAAAGTTATTTGCAGTCTAAATGGGGAGAAATGCGCTTTGCTCCTGCCTGGCAATTGGAGCGTGCACAGGGAGCGAGTGATATGCGGAGGATAAAGTAAATTCAACTGGATATGCAGAAGTGTCTATTTAAGCATGAAATTTAAAGTTTTGAGCAAGTTTTGCAAAAGTTTTTGCTGAAATTGGAATTTTGGCATATTTTAACTGTTGCATTTGCGAAACGGGTAGTCAATTGGGAATGCGAAAGAGGTAGCATTTAGTTAGATTTAGCAACTTAAAGTTATGGAATTATAAGCTTGAAATTAGGGGGTTTTTTATTCAAAAGAACTTAAGATAAAAACGTTGCTAATGCAACTTTAAGAATCTGTATTATAGCGTGATTTTTTTTTTTAACATATTTGGTTGTAAAAATGCTGTTTTCGAGGGTCCTTTAAAACATAATTATTTTAAAGTCTTATCCTTTTCGGATTTTGAAATACAGAAAACAGCAATCGTTTGGACTGGATACGTTATTGATGGAATTATTCGTGAATTTTATTTTCAAAAGGAATTTCTTTGATGTATACTTATCGATTGATTTGTATCGATGACATGAGTGAAGTACGAAATATTATCAGTTACCAAAACTGGCATATTGTAAATAGTTTAGGTTAGGTTGGAAAGGGCCGTCGAGAGCTATCTCGGGCCCAGGATTAAAAAATCAGGGGCCCCTATATATAAATTGTATTATTATTTTTTATCTTATTTCCATTGTTTATAGCGCCAAACAAATTAAAAAAAAATGTCGAAAGCTTTAAGCCTCTCCATCTAAGTTATTTTCACCAAATTATGAGTCCAATCAGAGGCCTCTCCTCGTTTTTTGTTTCATTCTTTTTGATGTATTCCCCACACATGTCGAAAATTATGTCCTCATAATTCAAACCTGCAGGTAACGCCATCTCACGAACTGCAGGGCATAAGCTTTTGAAGATAATTTTTCTGATCACGCAAAAAAGCTGAAGTACTGAACAAAGGGGTGTATTAATCCGCGATGTTTTCAAGCAAGTCGGTAATTTTTATTGGTAGATATGTATTAGTTTTTTTTTTTTTGGTATTAGAACTCTTTCATATTGGAAGCTGCAGGTCGGCCGTCGGTTACAGCGCCAATAAAGAAGAAGAACAAAGTGTAAGCAATTTTAAAAGCTTTTGACCAAAATGAAAAGCCTATTCTCTCCCAGAACCTTAAACTTTAAGAGATGTATGCTGAATATAGAGACAATTTCGTATTTGAGGTCAACCTTGACTGAAAAAAGTTGCAACGACTACAACGACTTTACTGAGAAGAGATGATCTATCGCATTTGCATTTTACTCGCGCTCCTGTGTAGATACATAGCTCTAAGTTTGCTATTGAATCACGATGACATGAATTAGGAATAATGGGTGTTCGCTAACATTTGCTTCACTGAGTTTTGCAAATAAAGTACTTTAGCGTCAATTTTGTGTGTTATTTTTTCTGCAAGTCTTAAAAAACACAAAATTTTATTAAAAATAGAGCTGAGTTTTTGTATGGAATTTGAATAAAATTCAAGAAACTATGAAATACTTGATTTTCCTTCAAAAGCTTCCCTACGCAAGCTTTTTCTTTTAGCTTTAAATTTTATACAAAGTAAAGTTTTTAAAACACTCCGCTACAACAGCGCTCGTTTCCCCTGTTCCCACCCAATGAAAACTCGTAAATTTTGAATAACGTTCTTTGGAGCAAAATATTTCAATTTTCCCACAAATTCATGTGCAGATTAACTTACAGCAACCTCATAAAGCAGCACTATCCAGTGGTCGTAGAATGCCAACAAAAAAAAAAAAAAAACAACGAAGTCATCCGACTTTATGGAACATTTCAACTCTTTACTTTATTGTGATGATGATTTTTATCATTTTTTGATATATCGCATTACTAAACCGACAAAGCCAGGCAACATAAAAATAAAAACAACTACAATTTCACTATATAAAAAAATGTGTGTCAGAGTTTGTGGTACGAGTAGATAGTAAAAGGTGCCATATAAAAAAAAAGCATGCATAG
The DNA here is from genome assembly GCF_013731165.1 of Rhagoletis pomonella. Lineage (NCBI taxonomy): Eukaryota > Metazoa > Arthropoda > Insecta > Diptera > Tephritidae > Rhagoletis > Rhagoletis pomonella. The sequence continues at coordinate 32,324,445 of NW_023458556.1, forward strand.
ACAGCTAGTTTATAGGATATAGTACATACATATATACATATGTATTCACATACAGTTATGTGTCTGTTAATGTGTTTGCTGGTGCTTTCTCGTGTGCGGCCCTTTTTACCGCAAAGTGTATCAAATTTATTGCCATACATAACTTCGCACCGAAAATAGCATTGAAATTTATGTATTTCCACAGCAGTAACCAAGTAAGCAAGTAAAAAAACAAGAGCAACAACAACACGTCCATGCAGCAACCAACCAGCAACGAATCACGTCATAAAAATAAAATATCGTCCAACGCAAGTCCGAACTACATACATACATAGTATGTATATGTATATGTATGTATGTATATACGAGCAACAAAAACTGACCCTCAGTCATCAGCAGCGCAACATTATTGTCGGCAGCACAAGCCAATAGTTGTTGTATTACATCCACTTTTACATACATAAATGAAGTAATGTTCTTGCAGTGAAAAGGCCAAATAAAAGTTTAACGTTGTGCCTAACACCGCAACAACAAGCAGAACAACGTAAAAACAACAACAACAAAAAAACGATAATAATAAAAACGCATTGCAACAACTACAAACGCCATAAAACCGCCATATAAAATAAAATATGGTCAACGCTGTCCGGTCCTGTCTTGTCCTGCCCTGTCCTTTCCTGTCCTGTTCGGTCCGCTCCGTTGCTGCTTTGGAACCATTTTTTTTTTTTTTTTTGGTCGAGCAACTGGTGCGATTGGTTAGTCTGCGGTGGCTGGTTGGTTAGCCCACCAGCCGCACGGGCATGGAAGCGAACTCGAGTGGCACACACATACATAAATGTTATCCTTAAGGCGTTCATAAAGCCGCAAGTGAACAAAAATGCCTGTCATCATTACGTAGCCAGCCGCTGACTGGGCGAACCGTTGCCCCTTTGAAGTGGAGTAACTTTGAAATTTGCGAGCATTAAATCAAATTTATTTCAGAAGCTTTCATCCTATACCCCATCAGTTAAGATTGTCTCTGATCCTGTTTTGGGTTTAATGCATTTATATTTGAGTTTTTATACATCAACACTTTAAATATTTATTTGCTAAAATATTGTAGAAAAAATATTCCTTATATTGTGGCTTTCTAGTCATTGTCCTGGGCATATTATATTGAAATCTTTATTGTTTTTTTTATTTTTTTTTCGATCAAAAAAAATCGTTTTCTATTTTTGCGATCATTTTTGACCTTTATATTGAAGACCGTTGTTGTGACCGGTTTAAGTCGTGTGTGATCAAGAAAATTAAATCGGAAAATAACGGTTATAAAATGATCAAAAAATAAAAATTTAAAATAACTATCAAAAGTTGACCGAAAAAATATAAATCCAAAAATGACGATTATTATTGACCGAAACAAAAAAATTACAAAATAACAGTTAAATTTTATGGGAAAATATGAGCCCAATTTCAACGGTTAAAGTATGATTTTTATCATAAAGATAATAACCGTTACGATACTTGCGTTTTATTTCATTCTCGTTTTAACTAATGAGAATTGCTGCCTAGTTGGACCAGTTATTAACTAATATGTTTGCGTAACAAGTTTAAATCGATCCTTGATAAAACAGTTCAATCAATCGATCGACACTCGCTTCAGCAAAACTGCAATCAACCAATTAATACTATGATGACGACTTATTTTCAGTTGAGTTTTCGTCTCGAAAGGTGAGTCGTAAAGTGTCTGTATTGCATAAAATTGTTTGGGATAAAGATTCGGCATTTCTTGCCCCGATATTGGTTTCCGTCCAGCGAAAAAAAAAACAAGTCAAGAGGAGGTCCAAGTAGTGGTTACGAGTATGGAAGAAAATTCGTAAAATCGTTAGCAAAAAAAAATTAAAATCTTTTGCACAATATTATACTAAACTTGAATGGGCTATAAAACTGCATACCCGAAATATTTCCCGGTTGAAAAGTTCAGAATTTTGATGGACATTTTTTGAAATTTTTACGAATTTTTATAAATCTTTTACGGTCGATTATTGCGCTTGATTCAATCGATTGCATGTGTGTGTAGATCTTTATGTATTGTTTTCATGCTGAAGGGTCATGTTTTCATGTGGCAAGTCGTAAAGTTGCAACATTTATTTTTTTTTGGAAATACCGGAAATCGTATACAAAGATGAATATTTGAAGACGTGCCTCAACCTTGTACTTTAACGTACATTTATTGGCTGTTTTTTTCACTCATCAACCAACCTTTTGTATGGCCACATTTTGCTTGCTATAAGTGACCGCGAGTTGGCTGCTGCGTTGACCCTTTGCGCCAAATTGCTCAAAGTTGGTGTATTGTTTGTGATATGCAGATAAGTACATATCCACATATGTATGTATATGCAAGTTATGTAGTCGCATAAGGCTTAAGCATACATACACACATGAAATGATAAAGTGTAGCAAAGTAGAAGGCCTGTTTCAAATTCATAAAATGCCAACCATTTTCTTACCTTAAATAGTAAATCCTCTTTCTTTGTTTTTGTATTTACATATTTACTCGTATGTGATTTCAGTTATGTATGAGTGTAAGTAATAAAATTTTAAATTTTTTTCTGCAAGAAACTACTAAAATGCATAAATGAAATGAATAACAAGAAACGTATTTTTGAGTAATTTTTCTGTCAAAGTTTCAATTATTAGTTTCTAGGTAAATTCAGACTACCTACGTGACTTGTCATTATCTGTCACAGCATAGCCGATATTTGAAAAGTATTATTTATTTGAAAATTTGAAACAAAGTCTGCATAAAACCTGCAATATTTTTAAACTACTTTACTGCCAAAGTTAATAAATTGTACAGTGCATTTAAAAAAAAAAACTAAAAATAATAATTATCGTAAAGCGTTCGCGCTGAATGGCCTACATAAGCTATCACTGTTACTCAATCTTTGTGTGCTTGCATTTTTATTACTGCTATTTGCAGTAAAAATATTATTTTCTAGTGAAAACATCTAATAAATATTAATATGTAAATTAGAAATTTGTGGAACGAAATATTTTAAGAAATTGAAGAGTGGAAAAATAAAGAGGTTGCACGTACAGTGGTCTAACAAATTATAGCCGCAGCGTATTTTGACAAGTTTTAACATATGTATTATTTTTTATTATTTAATTTTGGTTATTTTTTATAAAAATATTTAAATATTTTGAATTAAAAAAAAACAACAAACTTTCGTAAATATTCGAGCATTTTTAATTAGATTTCCCCGAAAGATTCTGAGTATGCAGTTTTTAGCCCATTGAATTCTGGTAGAATAAAGTGAAACTTTAAAACGGCTAAAAATTATCGTGAATTTTTTATAATTAAATAATACAAAAATAATATGTTAAAACTTGTCAACATGTGCTGCGGCCATAATTTGTTGTTGTATTGTGCCAAAGCTCTTTTTAGCAGAAGGCCCTTTTTCGTTTGAATGCCGTAAAACTCAGATAGGTCTGCTGAGAGAGGCTCAGAATAACTTCCTGAAAGTCCTGTTTCTTATATACAAGTCAGTTTGCTTCTACAGGGGTTGCAACAGGAAGGGTGCGAAGCAAATTATTCTTAAATCTTATGGCGACACGTGGAAGCTTTTTTCTGCCTTCGAAAAATATGTTACCACTACAGTCATCCAAATCTTCGGCATATGAATATCCCCTATGCAGCTCAAGTAGGTGGAAATCAGGAACCCGGGAAAGAGACTTAGCGTATTTAAATTTCGCACTTCTCAGCCAGCTTGGAGTATTTAAGTAACCGGAGATGCTATTGCCTATATCGCTCTCTCGAGTCTCTGGATATAGTATATTATTTCTTTATTTTTGTACCAGACTCAACTACTTCAAAGATAACTAGAACCTCGGATTAGAAGATGGTTGTACCCTTTCCCAGGCATAGAGAAATAGCGGAACCGAATTTCTCTGTCTAGACTCCCGCACTGCAGTCTGTCTTGTATTCGTGGTCGATGTAGACAGAGATAGCCTCTTTATCGGCCACTCTGTATCATCTTCATTCTCTTCTCGAATGGGATCGTTACTGTTATGTTGATGTCACGATTGGCTATCATATAGTATGTAATTTTTTCAAATTATATTTTATGGAAGACCCGAAGCATCTAATCACCCACAGCCTTAATTCTCGTGGGCCTGACAGCCGATTTTAAAGCTATTTCTTTCAGGTGCAGATCGACCAGCTTGAGGATAGCGGTTAGCGCTTCGGCTTCCCAGTGCTAAGAGGAACAATGCGTCATTTGTATTATTCTTTATCACAATGGCTTTCTTTTGACGCCGAAATCTAGCCAGTATAAAAGGCCAGAAAATATTTGTTAAAATACTCTCCGCCCCTTACATATTTAAGAAAAAGCACAGTAATATTTAGATTTAAAATACCATTCCAGAGCGTTAGAATTAGCTCTTTCATTTTTACTGCCTCACTTTATTTCATAACTAACAAAGAAAAGTTAGTTAGCAGCGCCATAAATCACAAGTACCTAGCGTCATCACCATTCCGAGTATCCTGACACTACTTGCGTTCCACCCTCCCTAAACTACATACAACAAGTGAACAACTATATTGCCGACGGTAATGCTGCTGAGAGGCTGCTTCTATTTTTTATTGCCACTAATCAATCATGCTGCTGCTGTTTCACGGTAGCGACATTCCGATGGACACAGTGGCATCCTTGCGCGTTGCCGCCGACGCCACTACAGACTTCTTCCAACCCAGCCCTGCAACCAGCCGCGCAAAGGCGCAACGATTGTAAAGGTCGCACATTTTAATTGCCATTTTAAATTACAGCTGCAATGAGCCAACTCGCGCGCACTATTGCAGTAATCCTTTTTTTTGTGTGTTTCGGTGAAAACTCTTTTTTTTCGCCCAACACCTGTAAGCAAACAATGGCAAAGAGGCGCACAACAAATGGCATTGACACAGCCATAGCCATGGCCGTTTGCCGTTGACGTGTGTACGCGAAATTGCCAACTCACGCGGCAATTGTGACGGACGAAAATTTACTACTTTCCATAAATTTTGTAAAACGCTGACACCATCATACAAGCGTAGTAGACATTCGTGGGCCGGCGTGCAGCAGGGCGGTCGTAAATAGTTAGCAGCAAATGTATCCACTTGTACACTCAGAAAAAGGTTTAGTTATAATAACCAAGATTTGGTTATAGTGACCAAGTGGCATAGTTGGATATGGCGAAATAAATATCTAGTTCACGAAAGTCTGCAATTTACTTGAGCCTTATAGTTGGGACAAATGTATATTTGTTAATAATTACAAAACGACTACCTTGAGTGGACAATATTGTTAGTTGAATAAAATCATTGTTGAGCAAATATAAACAATGCTTTGGTTGATACAAGTTTTCAATTAATTTTATGAACTTGCTGTAGACGTGAATCAGCTAACCGTTTATTATTGGAGAAAAAGTTTCAGTTTGACACAAATAAAAATTTACTCGATGGTTGTTGTGTTTACTTCTTTTATTTGCATATATTAAGCATAAAAAATACAAACGTATTTACATAAATAGTTACTAGTGTAAATAATACATATGTATATGGTGGTAAGAATTTCCTAAAAAGAAACGATTAAACAGGAATAGTCGTGCGAAAACCCAGGTCAATATCTGCTGGAAGTGCTGGTTTAAGTATACTGCTTTGCTTTTTCCTTGGCTAAATAGATACTTTCTAATTATAATTCACATGAATTATTATCCACTGAGAAACGCCGGTTGGCATCAAACTTTATATTTTTAAATAACCATACCCGCACCG
>NW_023458556.1:32330227-32373404 GCF_013731165.1 Rhagoletis pomonella
GAACTAAATATCTTTAGTTGTCGAAACTAATCCTTTTTCTCAGTGTACATAGTTGGTATCTTTGTAAGCGTAGGGGCAAAACGGTCAGCCCGACGGCATACCACCTCCTTACTGACTGCTGTTGTGGGCGCGTTGGTGATGATTTCAGTCAGCATTTTTAGCGATTTACGTCAAACGCTTAGCTTTGTATTTGTGGAGTCGTCGTAGTAGTCAATAGTTGGGTTATCGGTAGCTGTGACAGCGCACTACACAAATCACTGCCGCGGTTGACTGACAGCGCGAACGGTCGGTCGAAGTTGGTGACTGCTGTTGCGGCGGCCGGCCATAAATCAAAAAATGTTTAACCGCAGCACGAAAACAATGCCAAAAAGATAACAATAACAATAATTTTTAGTATCGAGAAACGAGAAAGAAAAACACAGAAATATTAGCAGGAAAAACAACACTTTGTCTGTAGGTGAACTGCTAGTAAGCAGAGCTGGGATGAAGTAGCTTTGCCATTCCTCAAACCTTTGGCAGTAGACAATTTTTTTACAGGCTAGCAAAAGTTTCGCCTAGCGTCCGAAGAAGGCAGCAAGTCGACAAAAACTTTGCTCACTACCTACCGTAAAGTAGACACCCGCACGCCTGCTTTTCCCGCACAACTGAACTCTTGTTTTTTACTGCCAAAACGGCCACCGCCACCACGGCCACCACCACCGCTGCTTTTTCTTCGTCTACTCCGCTCGCATATTTACGTCTAACATCCTAATGACTTTTCTGACATTTTAGGCGTGAATTTATTCAGCGAGTTTGGCAACCATGCCACCAGGCAGTCAGCAGCACCACCACACGACCACTATTTGTGGCGGCAATGGAAATGTCCATATCTTTGAGTAGCTGGCAGACTGCAGTTGAAATTGTGACTGCTGCCACTATGAGTGTTGGGCGCAAAGCAAAAAACAGTAGCCATTTTATGGCAATGGCAACCCAAAAAAAAAAAAAATAGGAGAGGAGGATTTAAAAATGCAAAAACGAAAATTTAAGCAAAAAACCTTTTCAACTGCAAATGGTCTGTTTGCTGTTATGTCTATTGGCTCTTTGTCGCTTTCGGCCTTCTGCTTTTTGCATTCGCCTGTTATGGCAACTTTTTAGTCAATCGTTAGCCGTCGCGCTGCTCAAAAAAAAAATCTGGGTTTTTTCTACTGTCAGGCAATTTAATTTTACAACTGTTTTTTTTTTCTAGTAGCCCATTAACGAACTAATGTCAGCTTTGGTTGGAGCATTTGTACTTTTGTGTGTAAAGGCATGCTCTTACTTATTTATGGATATGGAAGCTTTATGTATAGTAATTTTTTAGCGATATTTGAAATGTTTTTCCCCCTTTGTTGTTCTGAGTTCTTCTTGTCACTGCATATCGACTTTGTTTATTGCTAAAATGAATTTTGAACCAAGGAAATAGATATGTGCTTCTTTTTTGATTTTGGTATCCTTGCGACAATGTTGAAGAGATTTTAAACACACTTTGTAGGTAAACAATAATTTTGTTAATTTTGCATCCCCTTTCGCGCATCCTTGGCAAGGAGGAGGAGGAATCCATGAGAGAAATGCGGTAAATAACTCGTTTGGAACCTTGGGTAACTTCAGAATGAAAGGGAGCTTTAGAGGAACCACTCCGAAGTACTCAGTCTCAGGGTTCACCTATGTTATGTAAGTCTGCAGCGTCTCTTCACCAGTACGTGCGGCTGTAAACGAATGTCTGTCTTGGAGGCTCCAATTTGGAGCAAGCGGTTCACTACATAATTGTTTACCCACAAACTTTCCAAGTTCCTGGTTCTGCGCAAGGTTTAAATCTCGCCACTTACAAAGCCCTTCCAATGCAAAGGAAACGAGAAAGCCCTGGATGAGGCCCCATTTTTTTTGATAAGGACCACGACTAACGTTTAAGGGGGAATATTGCTCTGCCAGGCTGGTTGATAACTTCGGGAAGACTAATTTTGGCCTCATCGCCATCCAAGAAATGAAATGGACGGGGTAAGCAAGAAGAAGAGGGAACCGATAAGTATTTGCCGTAAAACAGACAGAGGGCGTAATAAGTGAGTGCATAAAGCAGTGTTGCCAGATCAGAGGTTTTCCCCCTAAATTTAGAGACTTTCGACTGCCCTAGGGGTAAATTTTGAAGGACTAAATATTTAGGGGAAAGCTTTAGATGGAAGAAAATGCATCTTGGCGAAATTCAAAAAGGATTTTTGGGAGTAATCCGTTATCTATGTACTAATAAAAATTCTTTAGTATTAAAAAATAGCTAAAAAAACCATTGGATATTATTAATGGAAGTCTTCTGAAGAGAACCAGAGTTTTCCGATCGAAAAATATTGATTTTCAAGAATTATATGCCATTTCTACGAAAAATTAACATAAAATACCTGGAAAACTTTGAGCGCTTTGAGCACTCTCCAAATATTTTTCGATTTCAAAATAAGAAAATAGGGGTATATTTTTTTATATTATATTGTTATCTTCTATATACATATAAATACGCCACAAGAAAATTTTGCAATCCCTTTTTTGAAAACACTGTTCGCTCGATTTCAATGAAACATACACCGACTTAAAGGATATAACTTCCTCTAATCCAGAAATGTTAATCCCGATACATATGGGGCGTGGAATCTGACATATAGACTAAAATGTGAAAACCACTATATCACTAAAACCAATTAAGCTGGGGAACTGAAACTTAGCACAGATGCATAGAATGTAAGTAGCATACTTATGGTGAAAAATGGTAGGTTTTGGAAAAGGGGTCGTGGCATCTCCCACACAAACTTGAAATTCTCCTATCCTATATCCCTGGAACCGCTTATGCTAATGTCCTGAAATTTGACACAGCCACATATGCTATTAATACTGTACTTACGGCTAAAATTGGTAGATTTTGGAAAAGGGGGCGTGGCACCTCCCATACAAACATTCTCATATTGTTTTCCTCTGGAACCGCCTATGCTAACGCCTTGAAATTTGACCCAGCTATTTACACTATCAATAGCGTGCTTAAGGCGAAAAGCGATAGATATTGAAAAAGGGGGCGAGGCACCTCCCATACAAGCTGAACTTCGCATATCGCTTATCTGTGTAACCGCTTATGCTAACGTTCTGAAATTTGTCACAGCTGCATATGTATCATTGCCGCACTTATGGCGAAAAGTGGTGTGTATTCGAAATGGGGATGAGGCACCTCGCATACAGAATGCAATTCCTTATCGCTTATATCTGGAACCACTTATGAAAGATAAGGTAATGGAATTTGATACACTTACATCTATGTATGTATATTTAAAATGGCAAAAATCATTCAATTGGCAACCATTTCCTACCAGATTTCTAAATCGCATTGAATGATTGTTATTTTGTGTAATGATTTTTGAAAGGATCAGTGTGTTTGTGTCACAGACCTTACCGATACCGCCCATCTTGAATCAGTACCGTAGATTTCGATATTCCGTCCCTATCTTCAATTGAGATGTATTGTCAGATTTTCTTAATCTTTAGAACACATAATAGCAACATAAAATTTTGGTGCAATTCGGTAGCCCAATCATGTGATGCAAAAATATTGGGCTTTAGGCCCAATCTTGATAAAAACCCGTGTAAAACCGCCGCTAGAGAAGGAAATATTATATTTTATTTTACACCTTCGAGGTACTTGACCTCCACCGATTCTGATGAAAAGAATGAGGAGTTTATGCAGATGTTGGCAATTTAGTTTTAACGTTCCAAGTGGCTCTCAGACCAATATAATCGAAAAAAGTATTTACAGTCTGGATTGGTATTTGTTTAACATAATAGTCAGTGAGGAACCGTTAGGCATCTCATCTATACATACAAATACATACATATGAATATTATTTGTAAATGAAAATTGAGGTTCCTTTCTCGGTATAATTTCGAAAGCTACTAAGAAATTTGGTATTAAGTTTTCCTATAAATTCGCTACAAAATTTTGGTGGTGGACTTCAAAATCGTCATTAGCATGAAGGAGTCAATATTGGTGATAAGCAAAATTTAAAAGTGTATGAAAAAATGTCGAATTTCGACAACTGGGCGATACTAGTTCGCTTTAAAGTGACTAAAATTTTTTTGTTGATTTGATTGCACTGCGCTAAATTTATTGTACGACTTCACAAAAAGGAGAAAGGTTATCAATTCGTCGGAATATTTTTTTAATTTTCTTTAATGTATGTTACCGCGTAGCTTTGAACGTTAGCTGATTCTATAATTCTATAATTCTTTTTTTAAAGGAAGTTACCTCACAGGTGGTCCCATACTAAGTTGGTTTAAATCCGATCATTGGATCATCAAGAAATTAACGATAATCTTAAATTTTTATATGAGAATTGAAGTCGGGGTTTGTTTTTTGCTTAAAAATTACTTGTTTAGCATTTCAGTTTTAAAAACTAAATACAACTATGCATTCGCTTAAAAATGTTGTGAATACTCGTACCTTTGTCTTTCAGCGGCTTGCTATTTGAAATCTCTACAACTGACATTCAATGATTCAATACTTTTGTAAGAAATAAAATAAAACCAAAAAATTAAATCTGCATTTTAATAACCATTTCGCATAGACATACTTGATTCGGCCATTGAGTTTCAAATATTTCAATTAAAAAGTTTTAAAGCCAATCTTGGAAATTAGTTTAAAACGTGTAGCCCAAAGGTCTTTACAAAATACATACATCTATGTATAAAGCATTTAATTTCACAAATTTACATTAAGAAAATAAACTGCATTCGTTGGCAATGTGTAGAGCTGCTTAGAAAAAGAAAAAATATTTTGCGACGGTAAAATCAAAGCAAACGCCAAACACATTTCCAGCGGCGGCAATGATACACACAAGCGCTGAATCCGACGGAATTCGTATTGTAGTTAATGTAACATTTCATTAAAAAAACAAATTATGCAAATCACTTCACACACTTTTTCTTTTTTTGAGCAGCATTTGAAACACTACACTATTTGTATTTTCACTTCGTCGCTTCGTGGCTTTTTTACTTAAACTGACTTTCCATTTCAACTACGCCACTTTTTTTCCAGTTTTTACACAGGTTTTAAGTCCTTGCTTCTTAACTTAATCTGTATTTATATATGTATGTATATATATATATTTTTTTTTTTGCTGCCACACCACAAAGCAAAGCAAAATCCGTCGCGCACGTAATTAACACAATTAAAATCAAAACATTAATGACCTTTTATACTCGTAAGCGGCCACAACACACATGTACTTTTACATATTAAGGAGCGTCTATATGTATGTATATGGATTTGTATGTAGATATGTACTTTTGTTTCGACATCAATTCAAGCAATAAAAACACCACCTACTACTACTACTCCTAATTATGTTAATTGTGAATAAAGGCACTTATACAAGCACATACTTGCCATACCAACATACATACATATTTCCTTATAACGGTATAAGTATATAAGTATATATGTACAAATGCCTTTGAGTCTGCTGTGAAATTATATTGAGCTCTGAAAAAGAGAGTGGTCTATGGTGAAAGAGCACCGAAATGGGCGTGAGAACTAGAGAGTACCTTCACTTCCACAAAAGTTTCACATCCAAACGCGTGCTCACCTACATATACATACATACATCTATGGATGAATGAATGAATGAATTTCCGAAAAATAAGAAAGCTCCAGAAGAGGCTTACATATCAGGGGTGGCTATGCTTTTACAGCGCAGCCACCATTTTGTTAGGGTCGAAATGAAAGCATACAGCGTAGCATACTTCCAAGCGTAATAATTATAATTTCAAAGGAAATTTGACATAATTTATGCTTCAAATGCTGCTAGAAATTATATAAAATATGAATTTGAGTAGCCACAGTGCTGCAGACCGAAAAGGAGTGACTGAGCGGTAGGGAGAGAGAGAGAGCACATTTACTCGATACTGAGATCCTCTACGCATGGCCTAAATAGCTGAGCAATGAAAAGCGTAGATGCGCAAGCGCCTAAAAGCATACATAACACATTTGCTCCACCATTGAGTGGGAGTATTTTGTGCTAATTAAACCGCTAGCTATATGAGCGGCATTTCAATGGAGCAACTGTAAGCAAGTGAGCGAGAGAGAGAGAGAAGGAGAAAGTTGCTGGCTGCATCTGTAACACCGATTTTCAAGCAGGGCGCTTTGGGTGCTGAAAAGTATGCAACAAAGTAAAAAAGCAAGAATTCGAGAGTAAAAAAAAAATTCACTGCCAACTTTTACTATGTCAAAAAGTTCTTAGTTCGAGTTTTGTGTAAAATTTTTTCTCAATTTTGTATTTGTTTGCTTTTGCTTTGCAAGTACGTGGAAATTTTTGAAACTATAGTACTTTACCAAAACCAAAGCTATTCGCTGTAAATGTCTATTAGTGCGTGAGTATATGTAGTAAAGTTTGTGAGTGAAAATACTTGAACGTCTGCATACATATACATATGTAATTCTAAGCGTGCATGTGTGTGGGTTAAAGCAAGCAGGGGCACTCAGTCAAATATGGCGTCTTAAAAGCCAATCGAAGCGCAAGAAAATGCTGCGGGTGCCAAGCGATGCGTAAAAAATTTGCCAAGGAAATGAGAAAAAAATATGAAAGAAAATATAAAACTAAAAAAAAAGTGTATTAAAATTGAGAATATTGCGAAGGGAGCTAAAGTCGAGAGAAGCAACAGTGCGAACGTTTATAGAGAGTAGTTATTGGCAAGCAAACCGATAGATAGATAGATAGATAAATAGCTGGTCTAAGAGGCATGCCAACTATATGTACATATATCTGTAGAAAAAAGCAGCGAGCAGAATCCTCTAGGAGCAGTGAATGATGTCGGCGCCGAGGCGTGAGGCTAACGATGGCAAGATATTGGAGAAATGCTTAAAAATACTAGTAGAGCAAGTAGAGAGCTTAAAGTTGCCGAGCAACGAACTAAAGAAGCAATGCATGGAAAAAACTGGTTGCTAAGAGAGAGAAGAAGTCTTTCTGAATAAAAACAAAATACGTGTACTCCTTGAAGATTTTCAAAAGCAATTGCAGACAAGATTTGTTGGTTCCTTTTCTCCTTGATTTTCCATTATTTTATACATACTTATGTACATATGTCCTTATACATATATCTACAATTATTAGCCTTTGTTTGTGTACATATGTTTGTATTTCGCACTGACGTAGAAGTTATTGTAAAAGGCATTTACACAATTTTAAAGTCAAATTAAAGTAAACAGAAAATGTGTGATGTTTTTAGGCGTTTTAGCCGAATAGTTACTTGCTGATAACTGCTGCAGGCAATGAAATGGATTATTTTTATTACTCTTTTATTTTTATTTACTTTATTGAATAAACTTAAAGGTGTTTAGGTAATTTGCAGCATTTGTATCTTTGATGTATAAGTATGTACGAGTATAACTTGAAGCAAACTTTTTCTGCTGGTTTGTATAGCTTTTACTAAAGTAAACACCCCAATTAACTGCAATTAAGTAACAAGTTGAAAAGGCCGACCCTAATATACTCATCTATACATAAATATTTGAAGGATCATGCCTAGTCTGATTTGGTTTTGTTGTCTTTTGGTCCTTTAAGTCTTTTGGTCCTGCAGTGTGCTGTCAGTTATCCAATGATAGCTTTTCTACCCTCCCCACTAAGATTAACCAGTAATTCAGAGACTCCACGAGAAAGAGTTATAAATCTCGTAGGATATCTATTACCCTTTGACATATGCCGGTGGACTGGAGCTTGAGAGTCCTCTCACCTTTTCGGGAGATCTATCGTGTATGTATTCATTGGATATATCGCATTCATACTGACGACCATATAGGCGCAGTTGTGCTTCGTATTTCGCAAGAGTATCAGCCCATTTGTTCGTCATCGAAGCCCACATGACCTAAAACATATCACAAGGCTACCTTCTTGTCACGCGTTTCTAGATTATGTAGTACATATAGTATATTTCTGCAACTTTGTACTAGTCTTGATACCGCTTTACATGATTCCAAGGCCCTAAATTCGAAGGTCCCGCCAGTCCTTTCAATTGCTTAAATTGCCGCCTGAAATATGGTTAGCTAAGTGCCCATTGGTACTCTTTCACTATTCTCATCATCCAGTATGAATCCTTCACTGTACCAGACTCTGGTCTTCACGTTTCATCCTGCTTAGATTTGGCAGCCTTAAGGCACTCCGACAAGCCTCTACCTAAATGAGTATAGATAATTGGGTCTTTCTAACCTAAACGATTTGTAACCCATGGATACTAATCAGGGTCGCTTCAGAGATGAGTTGCACACTTTTTGCAGGGCCAGAAAAGAAATAAATACATAAGAATAAATTTTTTTTTAATAAATTTTTCCCCTCCGCAATTTTCAATACCTCTTTTGTAACAATTAATTTCTTATGCGCTTTTATTTGGCTCGAACAAAAGTAACTCATACGCCATGTCGTCTTTTAGTTTATTAATGGCGCTGCATAATCTCTCATACATAAATCAAAATTATAGAATCTTGGTGTAATTGTTTGTATGTATGTTTGTTCATCTCGGCAGGAAGCCTACATTTTCTTAGACTTTCTTGGTTTACATTCATATATACATCTTTGCGGTGTTGATTATCTAAATTTATTTCTTCTCTAACCGCAAGGCAAAATTTATTGAAAGCAGCAAGACCCTTTTAACTTTTCCGCATAAAATATTTTTTTTTTAACAAATTTCTGAGGAAATGCATTTGTTTGCCAACTTGATTATTTACATTTCGTCAGGGCAATTTTAGAGTTCACTCAGGCGCGACACGTAACTCCAGCGCCCACAGTACGCTCACTTAATATTACACACACACACACACACACACACATTTTTGGTACACATACATACACCGAATTGCCTGCTGTGACAACATAATTTTTCGTTTCATTGAATTTCCATCAAGCAAAAATTGAAAATGGAAAATGCGAAAATTATGCCGGCAACGACGACAAAAAAAAAGTAAATGTTCCCGCACGACGATTACGACTAGAACAAAGCGGTGCAAATAAGTGATGTAAAATGTATGTACATACATACGTACGTATGTGATGGTATGGAAAATCAGGAGCGAAATAACGCCATGAAATAACGAAGAGAAAAATAAGTAAAAGTATGTAAAAGAAATAATACAAAATTATTTAAAGTGTAGTGTAAATCGCGTCTATAGAAGTCCCGAGAGACAAATTTTTCGTTAAATGCTTGGCAAATATTTGTTTTACGCAGCGAAAACGCGTTGCAGAGTAACAAAAAAAAAAAGAAACGCCACGGAAGGCGATGGCAGCCTGCTGCGAGGTGGTACATAGTAGATACTTGAAGCGAGCGGCAGCAAGACAAATACACATGAACATTAAATTGAGTGTATTTTCATTCTTCAGTCGTACCTTTTACGCCATTTTCCTTTAAAGTTGCTGGCAAATAAATTTTAAAGTTGATCATGTTGAAGTGATAAGGCTCGAATGAAGTATGTATGTACCTACTGTGTATGCAGTCTCGTGCGAGTGGGTGCTGGCGTGTAGAGAGCGACAAGAGCCCAGCAGTTATTTGTGAAAATACAATAAATATTTAATGGAAGTGAGAAAGAGGTGCTTGAAAGACGCATGCAAACACACGCACACGTAAATTTAAAGTTTACATAGCAGGCACCTACATACATACATACATATATCATAACTTTTCTGCGTGCTGTGGTATCCCGGAAGGCGCGAGCAGGCTTTTATGTGCCTCTGCATATTTGCATATGTCTACATACAGTAACTCACATAATTGATCACGTGGTAATTTATTACAATAGCCACCATATTTTTCATAATAAATTGTTTTGTATGATTTTTATAAAAAGCTATTTTATACCATAAAGAAAACCAAGTAAATTTTCATCAAAATTTTACAACTTTTTAACCGTTTTGGCCTTTTTTATTTAAGCAGTTTTATAGTTGATACAAGTATAATAAAGTGCAAGCTTAAAAGAGCTAAGATTATCGGGGATTTTTGGTATTTTTTTTTTAATTTTCGGACCTTTTATAAAATTGTATACATTTTTGTAAGAATTTCTGTTGATTAGTATTTATTTCTTATGCGTAAAGTCTTGCGCATTTTCAACCATATAAAATATACGAGTGACGTAGAAAATAAAATTCCAAATCCAAAATTTTAAAAAATTGCCATAAATTCAAAAAATTGCCAAACGTCAAAGGCAATTGGTCCATAAAACTACATACCGAAGAAGTGACTAAAATTATGCTTAAAAATTTGTGATTATAGAAATTTGTTGAGTTTTTTCTAAATTGTGTACAATTTTGGAAATTTTGATTTACATAGTTTTTATTATATTATAAAATAGTTTTTTTTCTTATATGTAAAAAACAATTTGCTATGAAAACCATGGTAATTATTAAAAACAAAAAATGTGATCAATTATATGAGTTACCACTGTAATATGTATGTCAATTTACAGCTAAGAAATTTAAGTTTTGAGAGTATATGAAATTTACAAGTATTTAGCTGGAATTTGCGTACATAAAGCTGCAGAAATAAAACTTGGTGAACTTAAAAAAAGGCAAACATTTAAATTTAATACACTTAAAACTAATGACGAGCAAAATACTAAAAAATTGTTAAAATAAGCTTAAATATTTCTTGGCTGGAAGTGCAGACTATTTTAAGGCAGCTGCTATTTTTTCTGCCCAACCCACGATGACTTTTTACCAAGTAACATAATTTTCGTCTAAAATCGTATAAAAAGCGACTTGTAGAAACATAAAATATTTTGTATGCCAAAAAAAGAACATCTATAGATTTATAGCCTTATTCATAAAAAATAAAGTAGCTTTAAAGAAGGTTTTTAAATTGAAAAATGTATGAAAAAGTCGATTTATATAGCTCTTTAAACCTACTTTATTCTTTTATGAATAAGGCCATTAGTTTTCACTAATTTTTCCAGTTTTATTGTTATAAACGAAACCGTAGTGCGACTACATATACTATATCTCTTATATAGTATGTATTTTCCCTTCAAGTTGTCAAGGCATAGCTTGTGTATTCAAGGTGGCAATGCAAATTATAATTATCCAAAGAGAAAGTGGTAATTTTATTAAAAGTGGTGGTTACCTATGCATTAGATATGAACTAACTTGTAACTAACTACTTTTGGACATAAAAAATCAACTCAATTTTTTTTCACTTTTTTATTTATTTACTTTACTTTTTTACATTACAAGTTTGTTTACATATTCTGTCAGACATAAGTTCAAAATGATAATATAATATTTCGATCTTCCTTTTATTTGTCCTCAATTCATTCGAAAAAGTATTTGCGAAGTGCAGAAAGAAAGTGTTCTCAAATTAAAATTTATATGAGGATATTTAAATAGAAACGTGTTTAAACAAAACTACAAGTTATATATTTTATAGAAATCCCGCAAAAAAATAATAATTTTTTTTCTGAAGGGAAACTATTCGCAAAGGTTAAAGCCACAGGCCTATGTTTGTGCAAATACCTACGCACACATATGTACATACAGTGACTTAAACTAATGACCAATTGTTTTTTTTTTTTTTAATATTCGTAATATTTTTGCAGCGAATCTTTTTTTGTTATTTTTATATAAAAATATCGTCGAAGATTTAACCAAAACCGTGTTAATCACAGTTTCAAACTTTACGCAAAATTTTGGGAAATTCAGCAAATTTTCATTAAAATTTCTACTTTTTATATATATATTTTTGGGTATGAAGTTTAATAGCCCATACAATTTTAGTCTAATGAAGTGCAAGTTTCAAACGGCTAAAAAATCGCGTTGATTTTGTGTTAAGTTTTGTAAAAATTTAGCTGGAAAAATATTAAAAAAAAAACTCAACAACAGTCACTGTATGTTCATGCTTTTAACTCGAATCAAGCACATATCGATGGCTGAGTGGAAGATCGACCTATCAGAAAACTTTTCAAGAAGGCCCTACTTCAGAATTTTATTGAAAAACACCCTATCTAAGAATTTGGTTGAATAACGCCCTATCTCAGAATTCGATTCAAAACCGCCCTATCTCAAACGAAAATACATTGAAAATAAGCTGAAATAGGGCGATTTTGAATCGGCAGCTGAGATAGGGCGTTCTTCAACTAAATACCGAGATAGGGCGTTTTTCAGTCAAATTCTGAAGTAGGGCGTACTTGAAAAATTTTCTGAAATAGAGCATTGTTCAAAAATTTTCTGAGATAGGGGGTTTTCGAACTGGCTGCCGAGATAGGTCGATCTTCCACTCAGCCATCGATATTCTGTTTATACCTGGAAAGTACATACCATACAAATGTATATGCATGTATATTTTTAATCATTTGCATATGAATTATGTTTTTAGTATACGCACTACTTTACAGCGATAGTAATGACATTTACATTTAATTTATAAGCGATTATTTATTGCCTTGTGTGCGTAGATATGCCAGATGCGGTTGTGGTCAAATGCTAAATACATTCATAATATACGATTGCAAAGATGTGGTAGTATTAAACTTAGCAAGTTTTTGGCTCCCAGTGTCCAAATAAATTTTTATACTCAATAAATTAAATTAAATTCTTGAAAAAGTCAAAAAAATTTTAATAAGCCTTTCTCTTTTCTTTTTATTGCAGCCTCATGTGATTAAGGTAAGTGTAACTACTTAACTGCATTAAAATTTATTTATATTCTTGCCTAAAAAATATGTTGATTTTAGTTTATATATATTTTTTATTTCAATGTCAGGACGGCACAGCCGACATTTGCTCTGATTTACTTAAATATGTAAAACATTTTTATAAAACTTTAAACGGTTATCCTAAACAAAAATTTCTTCATCAGTATCTCACTGTACTTAAGCCTTGTCCCGATAGCATTGTCCGAAAAAGCTGCACCATATGTGATTTCTCTGGTCTATATTTTGTCCGGCTATCTTAAAAAAGTCATGCAGACGATATTTGGAGGTCTCTAAGAAATTTTTATTTTATACGTAAATAAAAATATTTTTTCTTCTTTTTTTGGCGCTACAACCGTTTGTCGGCTGGCGCTTAAATTTTTGCCAAGTGTTTGGCTAAGCTTCTCCTCCAATTTTTAGTGTGTGATTTTATGTGAAAATTCTTATAAAGTTTATTTATAAAAATATTTTTTAAAATTAAAATAGGTAACCTAATAAAAATCTAAAGAATTGCTTATTGATTTTTTTAATGATGTGTAAGTAGTTTGCTTCTCGATAAAAAGAAATGTTTTTTTTTAGAAAAACGATGGAGGGAGATATCTTATTGGTTTTGCTCTTTGTTATTATGTAGCTTTTTCTCCGTGCGATTTGGTTTCGAGCACTGTGAAGAAGGTCTTCCCGATTTGAACTTAGTTTTTCGGGGAAACCAGATATTGAAATGGCGTTGTGGGCCAGTTTCCCTGCGTGGTTTACAAATCTGTCCTATAGTCGGCTAAAAACTGGAGTGTGTCGATTTGCTTGTATAACTGTTAAAATATCGTCAATGGTGGATTTTCCAGTCCTAAAGCTTCAGTCTTTCTTACACTAACAAGGGGCTTATTACGCGTTAGTTGCCGCGGTTTGTGGAAAAGTTTTCAATTCATTTTATTGTTGTATTCACTTTGCCTTCGTCGAGTGGAGCGATTCCGGCATTATTTCTAAACATTATTGTTTTGGCATACTAAAGCATGAGAAGAGTTCCCTCAGTATATTACGAATACTCTGGTCGTCTATTACGCGACGTCCATCTTCTTCTCGGCAAGAACCTACGCTCGTCGTTGTCGCGTTGCCCCATCGCTGTCTGCCTTACCTGTGCTATATATAACTCCTGTTTCGTTGATAAGAATGGCTATTGGCTTCTAATCATTAAAGAAATGTAATATATTGTTTGAGAACCCCCATGTCCGATTGAACCTACAAAATTAGAAAGGTTTTGAAATAATACGACAGACTCCGCTGGGAAATAAAATTATGACGTTATCTATATATGATCAGCAGTTTGCGAACCACGGTGACCATGGTTTCATTTTGACTAGTTGGAAAAGAAAATATTAAAAAAAAAGTATTTCGTCTTTAATTGTGTATGCATGTACTAAATATGTAGCTAACCGCTGCCAACGATAAACCAAAAAAAAATCACTGTAGCAAATCATTAACACATCACAAAATCCCTACTTATTAATGAGTCAGCGCAAGCGATATTTATCGAACGATTAGCCATGAATGACGGCAACTAAAAGTTATGTACTCTTATTATCGAATTCCCCAAGTATTATTTAACAAAATTGCATTTAAATACACCATATTGGGTAACAAATTTCAAGCTCAAACAAAGTGCTCTAAGCTTAAATGTGCCACAATATTTATGCTTATCGTTGTTGGACGGGACTAATGCCAGAGCAAAATAGCCAAAACAGCAAGCAAAATGCTTAGGCAAATAGCAACAAATTTCATATATGCACTTATGTATGTATTGCCATAATAAAAACAATGTAAGCGACAACACAACCAACAGCAATAACAACTAATAACGATTTATGCAATGACAGCAACAGCAGCTGCTGCTACTTGTAATTGCTGTTGTTGTTGTTGTTGCTGCCACCACTTTGCAATGCCGCGCCGTTGTCAATGTTGCAATTGCTGTTGTTATTGTTGTTGTTTGCTTATTGTTTGTTTGTTACTGCTGCTAGCCCTTTTGCTGTTGTTGTAGTACATACATATTTTGCTGCTGCCATTCTAAATTTTCCAAGAGTGCATTATGCAGTTCAAAATGACAAAGCGCTTTCATTGTGGTTGCTGGCTGTCTGTCGATAATATTGTTATCGTTGTCAATGTTGTTGTTGTTGTGGTTGCTGCTGCCTGGCATGGCATGTCATGTTCGCTTACATTATGCACACACATACATACATAAGCACAACAATTGCGACATTAACATTAAAACAATCGAAAATTATTAGTAAATGCATAAAGTGCAATAACAACAAGCGAACATTGCGAACAACAACCAGATCAGCAATTACAATGCACTTTAAATTGCTTATGTTGTGGCTAGAAATTTTGTTGCCGAATAACAACAGCTTTATGCTGGGTCTTAAGATAAATAATAGCATTTGCGTTGTTGTTGTTGCTGTTTATATTGCTATCTTCTTAAGCATAAATACATATGCATATGCCAGCTAATTAGCATACACACATCCATACATATTGTAGTTTCTCAGTGCAACAACTACAATTACGTATTTAGCCTCTGCCTCAACCTATGGTTACATTTTTTTTCTAACGAGTAGACAACAATGCCTCCTACAACAAACTACATATAACCACAAGCAACAAGAATGGTTATTATCGCAATCGCAGTTACTTGCTTGTAAATTAGAATTTATGACCAATTCTGGTATTGAAATAGCTTCATATATGTTAATGTAATTGCACTAGCTTTTGCTCGCAGCGAAGTTCGGTTTAACGCTATGATTTGAAAAGCAAAAAGAAAAATAAAATTAGATACATAAATTATATCACCAAAAAATTCTAATTCTATTACTACGAAATTCGGAACACGAAATTCTGGTTTTCAAAAATCTGCTTACTCAAAATTCCGGCTGGTTTTCCGGATTTAAATTATTGAAAATTCAATTTAAAAATATAGATAGTTCAGAGTTTCATTTTATTATTTTTTTTGTGTTCTTATAATGAAATTTAAAGTATGTATCTAATTAGTAATTTAAAGTTAAAAATTTTTATACATATTTTTTCATTATGAAAATAAGCATTTCCGAATTATCGGGCAACAACCTACTTCTATTTTCAACATAAATGCTACCCGATGCACTAAACGCTCTTTCTGAGTTTACTGAGGAAGGTGGTGGGAAGAGATACTTCATAGCCAGTGTAAGCAAATTTTGAAATTCTTTGCCTTTTCCAACAAATAGAGCTATTTTCAGCATATTTGATTTGTCATACATTTTTCACTAAATTAACTGATTAAATTTAATTACACTATAAACAGCTGGCAACACCTTTAAACAAATTTTTCGAAGTAAAGCTTTTTTAAACCTATTTTGTTTAACTTGAAAACATTTGTAACGTTTCATTTAACTTATTAATTAAATTCAAATAGAGTTGCGAACAGGTGGCAACGCTTTTCATAAATATTTTCGCAACAAAGCTTCCTCATACCTGTTTCGATTGACATTTATAACGGGAATTAACTTTTGAATAAATTGGATTTGACTTTTAAACAGGTGGTAACCCTTTTCTAAATATTTTCCACATCAAATTTTCTAATACCTTATTCATTCATAATATGGATGCGAAGTGACACATGTTTAAAAAAAATTTATTACGATATAACATTTTATTAATATGTAACTAATAGTTTGGTTTTACAGCATGGGTGGCTACATACCTTTATATATGTAGGTGGCAATACTCTTCAAAATTTTTTTGTAATAAAACCTTTTTAAATTTGTGTCACTTCGTATCCATATTATGAAGTTTTGTTGAACTTGTTATTTCAACTAGAATTTTACATTGCAAGCAGCTTGCAACCCTCTCCAAAAAATGTGCTATATTTAATACCTGACATAAGCTATCTCACAAACGTTCACATTTATAATATTAGTGGGATTTCATGTAACTTGTCGATGAAGTTGATTTTCCTAAACTGGTGGCAACTCGTCAAAAACATTTTCGAACAAGAGACAGCATTTTTAAAGCCTCTCTAGTTTGATACCCACATGAAAATATTTCGTTTAACTCATTAATTAAATTAATTTTAATTTTTTGAATAGGTGGCAACGCTCTTAAAGAATATTTTCGAAATAAATCGTTCTCCCACCGTTTTCGGCTGAACCTAGATTGTTGTAATACTTTATTATTAATGGATTTTAAATTTATAACAGAAAATTTTTTAAGAAAATTTTTTGGAATAAATGAATTTACAATACCTTTCGTTTGGTACCTACAACCGTAGTAATATTTTATTTAACTTAATAATTAATGGATTTTAAATTTTGACGAGTTGACAACTCTCTTCCGAATTTCTAGTATATTAGTATATTTTTTTCGCCAAAAATGAATCAGGTCGATAGTAACTAGATCGCCATCAGTTCAAAAGTAGCGAAAATTTTCATTAGAAGTCTATATCACATCTGTCGAATTTAGAACTGGTTCGGAGCTATCGGAAAAGTTATGTAGTTCTGGTAGCTCTTTTTGTATCTGAATTTAAGAAAGTTAAGTTACAGGGTCCATCCGTTTGTACTTGTTGAATTCTGGGAGAAATGTTAGTCAGAACTCGATTTTTAGCAAGTGAAACCGATGCTTCTTCTACTTCTTTTTAAATCGGAAATCTAATTGTATTTCATACCGAAAGAAGTATCGCAAAATTATAAATTCAAAAGTTGCATCACATTCCTTTCTTCCCTTCATTTTTCATGCCTTTTTAATATATTTCACTTTCTTCAATCGACGTTAAAAATAAACTTGAAATTTTTCCAACTTACCGCTCAGTGAATTATGCCCACAACCAGGCGTTTTACCTAGCAGATAATCGTCTTTGCAGATGAATTTATTGTCGTCCAGCACATAAAGTTGTTCACCAGTACTGAGCTGTTTGCGGCAGATGCAACACGTAAAGCAATTGAGGTGGAATACTTTGTCGCGCGGCTTACGTACGAGATCGGAGGGAGCGATGCCTTGACCGCAGCCACTGCATTTTGTGCCGTAACGCCTGTGAAAAAGAAAGTTAAAGATTAAAAACAGTTGTCATATGTAGAAACTGTATCAACTGTCTGTCGTTAACCTAAGAAATACATATTTTCCCTTTTTCGCGTACTAAATTTTGTAGAATTTACAGTAGGACAGCGCTTGTTGGAAAAACTATAAACTACAAGTGCCCTAAAAATGGCTCAACAGTAGCTAGAAAAATATATAAAAATATCTATGTACTTGTTCAACATGTCTACATATGTACATAAATACAAATCCAATTGTAGAACGAATTGTTCTTGGATCAATTGGAATCGAATGACCTACAAAGGATATCAGTTATAAATGTTGATTTATGGCGAATACACGGCTTCTTGATTACTCTATACCTTTAGCGCTTGTAATAGCACAAAAGTGGGTAAAATTAAAAAAAGAGCGATATGATAAAAAAAAATACTCAAAACAACGTCGCTTAGCGCTCAAAATAAACTTTTAATAACGGTATCTACACACACGTCTTCAGCACATCTTCACCTACGTTCTCAGCACAACACATCAAAGCATCACAACATCAAATCAACTCAATCAAAGCTGAATCAAATGCAGTCGTAAAGCAATGATTTTATACAAAAAGTGAAAAAAAGGAGAAAAATAAAATGAAAATATTTAAAATTGTAGAAAAAATAAACTGCCTTGCCTGTCATTGCAGCAAGTATTGAAGTACGAAAAAAGAGGAAGTGTTTGCCTGCGAAAAAAAATGCTTGAATGAGTGCGCCTGTGTGTGTGCGTGTGTGTGTGGCAATCACATTTTAATCGAAGCGAAATGCAAATGAAATTGAACTGAGGTACAATGGGCAAAGAAAAAAATGTTGAAGTGCATCAACGACAAAGTGCAGCAGCAGCAGCAGCAATGATTGGAATTTCTGCTGTCTCAATTACAGTCACAAAAACAAATAGAAAATATAACAGCAGCAGCAACAGCATCCTTACACCCAAAGCAGCTAGTACTTACTATGTATAACTGCCGATCATCAGGCACAATCACAGCCAACATGCCACAAACATTACACAGCTCTGTGTTCGTCACCTTACTCCTTTCGCTTGGCCAACAAATCAAAAAATCCGCCAATGACAATGACAACAAAATCTCAAAGCAATATTTATCTACATAGTATGTATGGAAATGTATGTATGTAGATGCCGTTGGGCAGACTGCACTGATGTATGTACATTTAGTTGAGGGATGAATAAAAACATTTGCACTGATTTATAGCAATGACATCGACGACGCGTCGGCATTGATTAAGTCTGTATATCAGTGTTGCCAGTTTAGATTATATCTCGCTAGATTTAGGGCTATTCCGGGCCATTAGGGAGAAAATTAGGGATAAAATGTCTTTAGGGATTTTATTAAGGACTTCTTCAAATATTAAAATTTTATATTTTAGTTTTTTTTTTGTTTTAACAGAAATTACAGGAAAACTGGCAAATTTTGGAACTTTCTTGCACATTAAATTTCGGATATTAAATTTTTTTATTTTTATCATCCATCAACATAGCGTAGCCGAATAAAGCTCTATATTTTTATCAATGTATGTAGAATTTTCCAAATCGTTTAATACTTTTAGTTCATTTTCGTATAATTGGGTTAATTGTTATTTTTAATCCATTATTTGCGCTGATCCCTTGTGTTTATATATTTTGTTTTTGAAAAAAGCTTTGTGGATCTAATGTGCGTAAGTGCAAGTAAAACTAAATTTTCTCCACTTCATGTCCAACATTTCGCTAAATTAAGCTTCCTAAGGGGCGAAGTGACTAGCATCTAGCAACATTGTACACCTACAAACTATATAGGTATGTACATATATTTAGGGTTTTTTAGGGAGAAATGAAATGACTTTAGGGTGAAGTTATATGGATCATCTGGCAACACTGCTGTGACTGAGTGCTACATAACGACTGATGTAGTGACAGACTCCACCTGCGCGGCGCATTCATTTGTGCAACAACATTAATTGGAATTTGCAAGCGAAAAAATTGCAAAACTTTTATGCGAGAATGAGAAATGAAAATGACTAAGCAAAAATAGCGCGCAAATTCCGCTTGTTGTAGGTGTCCTTTTCAATACTAATTAGTTTCATTATTTATTATGTCTATAATCAGTGTTGCCAGAACTTTTTGGGGTGACCGGCTAGATTGGACAAAAAAAACGGCTAAAAACGGCTAAAATGTTTCAACTAGAATTAACTTTTTTTTAATACATAAATTACAATTAGAAGGACTAGTAAATCCATTAAATTTTTTTTGCTAACAAAGATTATTCCTAGCTAAGCTGTACACCACTTTATTTTTGTTTAACAAAGAAATAAATTACAAACTTATGGCATTTTCTCTTCCATTAAACAATTTTGCCTTCTTATAAATATTGTAACATTTGCAGTAGGTTGCTTTTTGTCCCGCAAAATGACTATATTAGCAAAAAGTATGGCACTTTTGCTTAGGCGGAGGGCAATATAGAGAAATGAACACGTGAAGTTGTGAAAGGGCTGAGGAAAACAGAGCAACATTACTTCGAGAAAAGAAAACGCCATGATACAAACACAGAAGGTAGTTTATTATATTAACATTCGTTGTTGTTGCCGAACTTTTAACAAGTTTATGACATTTAACTAAAATCATACCACCAGATTCACTAGTAGACACAATTTTGATTCTTGTAAAAGTAAAAAAAAAATAAGTTAGTGAAGTTGGATGAAAATACTAAAAGTGTTGCGCGTTTCCAAACTGTCAGAATTCGGTACACCTGAGTAAAGATTCGAAAATAAAGTTCTTTGCTTTTCCGAGGATAGGGTACGTAATACGTGCAGTTCGACGACAAATTGCTGACGCAAAATATTTTTTAACCTCTAAAAGATGTACCGTTATCCATGGAACAGGAAGGAGGTCGAGTTAAAATAATGGCCTGCAACTTGTAACAGTACCAATTTTTGGATTCTCGGAATTTTCTGATAAAGATGTGGTGCTGCTAAAAAATTTTTATACATAAATATAAGCACGAAACTATGTATTTGTGACAAGAATTATCCACAAAAGATGAAAACTATTGCAGTTTCATTTTATAAAATTTTTGTTTATAGAAAAATGCATAAGTAAGACAGTTTGGGTACGGTTCGGTTATTTGTACAATGATTTTGCTTTTATCGTGTCCAAACACGTGACCCGAATAAATAAAAATTGTACATATACGTCTAGCAAAGGGATTAAGCTGTAATTTAAAATAAAGATTTCGGTTTGAAATATGCACATTTATTGTAAATTTGGAGGTGGATTTTGCGCAAAAATACTGTGGATGGCGTAACCGGAGTTGGACTGATGAGGTTATTTCTTCTAGTGCGGCTGAAGGCCACCAACTCGGAAACAACAATGATAACAAAAATAAAATATATTAGCACCATGATGCAATTCTTCACAGGTATTGTCTCCCCAGAGAGTTTTGCTCCACATCGAAATTTGTGCTCTTTTATTTTGTTGCGTGTAAAACTTCACACTTAAATTTAAGACATTCTTAACAAAAATTGAAGCAAGTTTCGCCTATTTTTCTTTAGTTTATTTAATGTTTATTATTTTTTACAATATGTAGCTCATTACTTAACCATATACTACATCCAGATTTTAGACTTTGTGTAAAAATTATGAAAATTCTGCAAAATTTCAGCAAAATTTGTAATAATCAGCTAAAATGGCGCGTCCCAGTTTATATGTAATTGGGTTACTCACTTAAAACAAAAAAAAACATTGAAATCGGCTCTTTATCTGAAGACTATTCGGGTTAGAAAAAATTGTTTTTCAATTTTATATAACACAGCCCGACAGAAAAAAAAATTTCTCACGGATAAGACTAGCCATTTCTAATAGATTTTGGATCACTAAATTTGTAAAAATAAAAACTTGTATATTTGAATTTTAATAAAATAAGGCAAATAGCAAAATCGGCTAAAACCGGCTAATTTTTTTTTGCAAAACGGCTAACAAATCGGCTGCCGGCTAAACCGAATTTTCTCCGGCTGTTTGCTATCGTAACCGGCTAAATCTAGCCGGAAAACGGCTAAAATGGCAACACTGTCTATAATCGTATTTGACTGCGCAGTAAACATATGTACATATACACCTTGTGTTGCAGTTATAAGCGCATATTGACAACTTTTAACAATTTATTTTTTAAATTTAATTTTAGTTCATTTTTTTATTTTTTTTTTTCTCTAACAAAAACCGTATAAATCCAAGTTTCAAACTTTGTGCGAAAATAAAATAACAATCAAAAATTTCCAGCTTTAATTAGATTTCTTAGAAAGATTTTGAGTATGCAGTTTTATTACCCATTAAATTTTAGTATCATAAAGTAGCTAAGACTCGCCGTTGATTTTTGGCATTTCTTTTTTTGTTGTTGAAAATGTTGCTCATTTTCTTCCATATAAAAAGATCGTCGAATAACAAAAAAAAAACTTGTTCCAACTTGTCAATATGCGCTTATATATATGACGCGGTGTGTATAAGTGCATAATTTATTTCCAAAACCGTTCACCAATGCAATTGAATTTTTGGAGCTTAACTTTGTAAATATTTATGATTTGAAATTTTGTTAATTAAAATTCCAATGGCTGACAAATATGCTTAGTTCATTGTTCTTATCTCTCAAGCTGTTAAAAAATTATTTGAATTTAATATTGGCATTTTTAACCTTTCTAAAATTTCACTTTCATTTCGTTTTGAGCTACAAGGCGAATACATAAAAATTTTAAGGTGCAATTATTTAATTTGCAATAAGCAATTATTAAGCTTAAAAAAGCTTTAATTGCATTTTTCGTCGCATTACTTTTCATACATATTTACCTGCAACCAATATTTTGGGATTTTATTTTCAAAAAATAAATAAAAGAACTATCCTTCCCAATTTTAAATTTTTTTGATATGATTCATTTCTCATTTAATTTTCTTTCACATTCTGAAGTGCAGAACAAGGAAAAATTTGTTTAAAGTAAACAAAAGTGTGGTTAATATCAGCAAATCATTGTAGAAAATATCAACAATGGCATTGTTTGTATTAAACAAAAATCACTTTGATTTCTTTTCAAGTTTGAATTTGGTAATATTAACAAATTTTTAGTTGATTTTATTCTCAGTGTTTAAATACATACACATTTTCGAATTTTATACTTACCTAAAAAAATCATTCCTACAATATAATTTCGATTCTCTACTAAAGCATTTTTCCGTTAACGGTTGAAGGCATTCACAGCAGCGTACGCAGGATGCATGCCATCCGCGTTCGAGGACATTTAATAAAAATTTATCTAATATTGGTTTATTGCAACCCGCACACGGATCACCAACACCAACGGGCGGTTCACTGCGTCCTGAAAATATAAATGAAAGCAGAAATATTTTCATAAATTATTAAAATGAATGATGTAACTATTTATTAATAATATCAAATATGTAGTTTAAAATTTGAAAGGTATATGCAATTAAAAGGAGGAAACTCTAAAAAAAATTTGTTTTTGAATTCCCTAATCAAAACTTCCCAGCTAAACGCAGCAACACGCCTGCATAAGCAATTTACTTCAGTTAATAGCTTTAAATTCTCAAATCATTGCCTTAAATCATAAATCTTTAATGAGATTTTGCACTCAAAAACATTTAAATGCCAGACTTTTACTGTTGAATGATGTTGAATTCGCAAAGTTTGCTGCTACAATATTAACTAACACACAGCTACATACATACTACTTGGGGCTTACGTATAAATGACGAACTTCTACCCACGGTCCATACGCCACCCTACGCCACCTATACACATTAGGGTGGTACAAAAATACATCCCTGAAAAATTTTTCAATGTTATGCTCTCACCCTCTATGATTTTTCTGAATGGAAAAAAGAATAGCCGTATTTTTTATATTTAAAAAAAGAAAGATATTAGAACTGCCTCAAAACGCATGAAGATTTACTTTAGGTCCTCCAAAACTCCCAAAAAATGCAATGGGGGACCCATGTAAAATAGTTTATTTTAGAAAATTGTAAAATAAACAATTTGGTATTATTATTGGCAGTCTTCTGAGGAGAAACAGAGTTTTCCGTTCAAAAAGTATGTATTTTCAAGGAGTCTGTACCTTTTCTACTAAAAAAGTGCCTATCTAAAATATATGAAAACCCTTGAGCCTTGAGCTTTTTTTATTTCGAAATTAAAAAAAAAAAAAACAGGGATATCTATTTAAATTTTTTTTCTTACCACCCTAATTCATATACATACATATGTACATATGTATGTACATGCGCAATTCAACAAACTATTAACAGAAGATTCTCATGCTTGGCTGTTCGCCACAAAGCCATTTAAAAGTCGGTCCCATGTGCATGTGTGTGTGTGTGTGTGTGTGTTGGAAATAAGTGAGGCGAGTGAGCATTTAAAATCCGTTTTACGTTTTGAGGGCAAATTTAGCACCTAAACTCATTAAGTTTGCACAATTCAACTAATTCCGCATGCAACGCCATGCACAAACAATCAAATAAAGTTCACACGCACACTCTCCATAGTGGACTAATGCACATTAAAAACAAAAGGGCGCATGTACTCCCATATATAGTACATCATATATGTATGTATGCGAAAAAACAAAAACAGTAAATGCTAAAAATTAGACGAGCAGTAAAATGCGCAAATGTTGTGATGTCAAAACAACATCATTAACACCGCCAATAAGCAGCAACAGCAAAAACTATGCAGGTGCAAATGAGTGGTTGTGTGTGTCCTTCCCAATATATGTACTTGTTTGCTTGTGGCTCTCTTTTGACTTTGAATCGCACGCACGCATGCGCCGCATACTTACTAATTAAAGTGGCCAACTTACGACTTAATAGCCACCTGCAGTAGCTGATCTCTTTGCTGAAAACACCTTTTTTTGCGTACTACCATTTTTTTGTTTTGATTTTGATTTTAGTTTTTGGGTTTTTGTTTGTTTTGCCATCATTAAATACGCAAATTTTTGGCTTTTCACTACGTACATATGTATGTATGTATGTATGCTTGCATGTGTGCTTAAGTTGTTCGCTTTTTCCACACTTTTTCAAGTTGATAATTGCTTTGCATGCACGCAAAATGAGGACGTAGATACTACTTACTTGCAACACTTTTACCCTGCTGCCCGATGGCACGCGTTTATACGTACGTATGTACATAGGTAGGAGTGACGCTTGGGCGTTCTGGACAAACGTTTAATTTGCCTCAAAGGCAAATGGTCTGTTAAATGGTCAAGGCGGTGATAAGCATATTAGTTAGTGTTGATGGATAATCATATTGAATTGAGGCAAATTTAGCTTGAAATCATTTGGTTGCAGAGCTGATTGCGGCGGGTTGTTTTTTAGCTTCTATAGTATTTGAAAAGTTTAGAGAAATGAAATGTGAATGGGTCTGCGTTTAAGTTAGTTTAGCTACAGTGGTAGTAGTTGGTTGATGGAAAGTACCTACTTAGTTAGTTTATAAGTTGAATAATTGGCTCAGTGGCGGACCCATGTAGCGAAAATTGGGGAAATTGAAATCGAATCAGAAATAGTCATTCAAAAGCTCATCAATCTACAAAATCGTATTTTCTGACCTAAATCGACAGGTGGCGACTTCTAAATTACCTTTAAAAATCTATAAAAACGGCAATAATATTTTTCATAAAAACTAATAAAAATAGGGGATAGGGTCTTGAAATTTCCAAAAAAAAGCATTTCCGATTGGCACCCTAATATACATATTTACATATGTATCTAAATAAATCAGATAGGTATCACAACGGATTCTTTGCCTTACTTGTTCGAAATTACATCGATAGTTGTATTAGTACCTTTATCGATTTTTCTAATGATCTCATTATTTAAGATCTCGACCGAAGCCGTTATCATATGACATATCGATTTAATTATCGATATATGTAAGTAGTTATCGTTATCATTATCGATATACGTGGGTATTTATCATTATCATTGTCAATATATACTTATATGTGCATTTATCGATAACATTCCTTATTTATTTATCGATATCATTCCTTATTTGTTTACCGGTATAAATTTATCGATGTCGCTTATTATTTGTATTGATAAATCAGTAGATGTCTCTTTCGTAATTATTAGCGATATCGATTGTGGACATGTTGCTCCGGTTATCGATGACATTATCGGTGTAACTCGATTCTGCATTTAATTTCTTTTTCGTAACCGTAGTCTCATTTGTGGCTTTGGTTTTAAATAATAATTTACGGATGCTAAAATTTCAACTGGCAACGCAACATTAATGATAGAGTAAAATTTTACACTTCCATAAGACTATTTTCAAAACTGCGTTTTTTAGTGAATTCAGAAAAGCGAAAAAATCGCATTTCAAAAAAAAAAATGTTCGAGTTTTAACTCGCAAACCCTAAAAATAAAATGTTTCCCTTTGTCTAAAAAATTTGCGAGAACTGAACTTGATTATTTTTCTTTGTGTAAATGGCTTTATTGAAAGCATTCTAATTGTGACTTGCTGCACACATTTGTTTTGCTATTCAACCAGCGAAAGTCCGCACGTGTGTCCTTTCAAATGACTGTGAAGGAACCAAAACAGGTGTGTTGGGATAGGATGAGAAGAAATGCTATTTTCATGTGGCACGCACACAAAATGTGGCATACATTGCGTGCCTAAGCATAACGGATACATACATTTATTTATACATTGAGTAAGGATATAAAAGCTCATGATTTTCTTTTTTTTTTGTTTTTTGTTTTTTTTTTTTGTTCACTAAAGTACCCCTGCTTTGGCTTTTAACACCTGTGTTTTGCCACACACATTCAAAACGATTTTCAAAGCTTTTTACTACGCCTACATATTCACCGTTATTAGGTGTAAATGAATAAAGGTGGGCTGTGAATGGGTTGTTTGTTTATGCATACATATATATGTACAAGCATGAAAATAACTACGTTAACTTAAGCGCTTCTGCACATTTACACCTTTTCAAACACACACTCAAAAACATATATATGTATATGTGTTTACATATCTTTGAATTGAAATTTACCCTTCAGGCAGTGAAATAAACGAAATTCGATACAAAACCGTGAATGAATAAAAAATAAAGCAGACCTTAAATAAATAAATAAATGAATACTCGTTCAAGTACATTGAAAGCTGAGGCCACCAGCTACTTGCGTACATAAAAATACAAAGCTCCCAAAAAGGCAAAGGAGGAGCAGCCGAACCGAAGCGCAACTCAAACTAAGTAGCCAGCCAGCCAGCTGGTGGTGTGGCGTCGTAGGGCGGAGGAGTCACCAGCCAGCCAGCCAGCCAGCAGACATGCATATCATCAGGCAACGCTCATTTGCGTTCTTGTTTCGTTTCGTATTCGTTTTGGTTTCAGCTTAGGTTTTTCGAAAGGTGGAGCTCATTCCCAACCCCAAAAGTGCAACCGAATAATGATACGGTTTCAGTTTCGGTTACGGTTAGAGGCTTGCTGATGTTGAATTTGAATTGCGATGTGAAGTGGTGTGGTGTGTTGTGGCGTTCGTTGCGCCAACAAATAGCCAGAGGGTAGTTTGCTTCGTCGGTTGGAGCGTTTATAAAGTCGTTACAAACACACACACACGCTTATTATATCTTTTGATAAGTTCTTTCCAAGGCAAGGTAGAGTCGGGTAGAAGATTTTGAAAAAAAAAACAAAAAAAAACAATGAGAACAGTGTTTTAAGTTAAAACTAAAGTCCAGCAGTTGAATGCCAGTAGTTCGAAGAAAGAAGGTGAAAAGAAAAGGAGGACCGCACAAAATAGCCCTGCAGGCTAGCGCTGAAACCGCAAATGCGGCAAGACTGGATAGCAGTAGCCGTAGCCACAGCCGCAAAGCAAACAGTTTAAATGCAGCGAATTGAGCAAAACTGGAGCAAAAGTGCAGAATATTTTAAAACTAGATGCAGTGCGAAATTTGAAAATGTGTATAGATAACTATCTGCCTACATATGTACATAGTTATGTGTGTTAGTATGAATATACATTAGGCTGCAACACCAAAAAAGTTGCGGTTTTTCCGCTGAGATTACAAAACTTATTATATTTGAACCAGGAAAATATTTCGGAAAAATATTAAGATTTACGTTAGCCGGATCGAATTGAAAATACCTCCAAAAATGTAGATTTCTATGAATAAAAATAGTTTCTTAAAGGACTTTTTGAAAAAAAATCCCCTCGGATGACAAAACTGTTTTAGCTTAAAAAATCTGCACAAAATTATTTTAAAAATGTTTCAAACTATTCCGATTTAGACTTATGAGATATCAGTGGAAAGGTATTTTCCCACTCTTTTGATTTCTTTGCAAAAAAAAATGTCATTCACGTCTCTTTTTTCCAAGTATCAACACATCTTAATTTCCAATGATACCTCGTAAGCCTAAATCGATGAAAACTATCGAGTCATACAAGTTTTCTTATACTTTGAAAAAAATTTAAAAACAACGTCAAAAATCTCTTTAAGATTCCGTTGATTTTTTTTTTTAAATATTTTTATGCAGATTTTTTAAGCTTAAACTGTATTATTAACTGAGGTGAATTTAAAAAAAAATTCTTTAAGAAACTATTTTTATTCATAAAAAAACTCCATTTTTTGGAGGTATGTATTTTCAAATCGGCCCAGCTCACGTAAATCTTAATATGTTTCCGAAATATTTTGGTGCAAGGCTTAAAATTTAATAGAGGTTATAATTCCAATTTAAATACAGAACTGATTTTTTTTTTCTGTATGTGAAGTGATGCAGTTTAATGTATATATGTATGTCTGCTCTTAGCTCATGCATAAACTTTTCGCTATAATAGTTTGGCATTTGAAATGTTGGCTGCTAAAGTTTGCGCAAAACTTTTGGTTTGTAGCTTTTACACCAATACTACTTTGGGGTTTTTAACTATTTTCTGGTGCTGCTGCTCTTCCTTTTTGACAGACTTTTGTGGCAACTTAGCTGCAGTTGCAAAAGTGGGAAAACTTTGAAATTTACTTATTTTTATGCAGAAAGTTTCGTATCTATGTGTTTGTCTTTTTCTTGTTTTTTTTTTCTTTGGCTTTGCTTGTGCAACCCTTAACGTCAAAACTGTCGATTTCGGTGTCTTTGAGTTTGTGAAGTGTTCGTTTTCTCTACTCTTTTTTGTTTGCCAAATTGAAACTTGGTTAGATTCGTGATTTTCCTTGGCAAATACCTCGTTGTTTTCAGAAACAGACACGTCTTTAATGGCGTTTTATTTTCCATAAAAAAGTTTGCGCTCTTTTTAGTATTTATTCGAAAAACAAAAGTGCCATAAGTCAAGCGTGCATCTTAAGAAAATTCTGTAAGCATAAATTCAATTCAAATATTATCAGTTTCAGACTTTGATACGCATCCCAAAGTGAACTGATTGAATTCTCAAAGTGCTCGCAAAATTTTTGAAATAATTTCTAAGCCAACTCCACAATTCAAATACTATCTGATAACCTGAAGAACAGGTATGCAGATGGCGTTGATTGCTCCGTTAGATCTTAAGTTCTGTCAATAATACGAATTCTTAACTAACATCGAGGAACTATGAAAGCCCAGGAAGGTTCTACTTAGAGGACCGCGAAGGTTACGACAGAGAATTTGCGTTATTTAGATTTAGATTTTGCCCTTCGTATTTATGATCCGATTTAAAATATACATAGAGATAATCAGATATCCTTTTCTTGCCAAAAATATCCCACCACGTGTATGTGGGGACGAAATATTTCTAATTGTTCTTTTATTCAAAATTTTATCTCGCTTTAAGCGCCATATAGCGTTTTTTAGAGTTTTGATTTTTCGATAACGGTTGAACGTTTACAAATTGGTCAGATTTGGCAACGCTATTATCATTTGTGCTCAGTGTAAGCTGCTATTTCACGCTTGAAAATTGTGCTCATTCATTTCGAAGACCATTCGACTAACCGTGGCTCGTTTTCGTACCACGTATAATTAGTAATCGACATACAGACATACGAAGTAAGCATTGAAAGCCTAACCTCAGAACCGTCAGTGTAAGACTTTAGCCCAAACTAAACCTCATACCGTCATGTAAATACTGTTCAAGTTATTTCGTCGGAAGGAGGTATGATCACAAGCCCTACTTCGTCCCCTCGCGCCATGTCACGTCCGCATATCGTCGGAATGGCTCTTACTTTATTGCACTGTTTCTTCGTGCATATTTTTCTTGCCTCAGCTGCTTGCAACTCGACAAATATCGCACCTCGAGATAGATATTTTATCTGGACCTATGTAGTTATGTTACGTCGATTTCGATGCTGCTCATATCTTCTCAGGTGGGTCAAATGTACTATATTTTCTGATGTAGTACCGAATGTTATTTCTATCCAGATCGAAGCATAGGCAGTGGAATAAAACCGCACGTTTCGCTGTCGTCAAGCACTTCATGTTGGAAGCATTTCAGTTACGATCTGAAGCAGCTGTGGTCTGTAAGCACCTGTGCTAAGTGGAAGTTCACAACGCTGTGCGGTCGTGATATCCATATTGCAATGTTTGGGATCAGTCGTTGTGTCCAGGATTGGATTGGATTTGTGTTGGAGGATTTATTTCATTTCTTTTAATTTTAAACTTTAAATTATCAGGTGTATGCATGGCTAGTATTTCCGCCAGAAGCTCTATAGGGGTGCAATAAAGTTAGTACCAGTGCAGCGTCTTCATATACTGTTGACCTGAGGACGCGAATATAGACTACCTGTGCGCCGATTTTAGAACCCCGGCTAGCAATCTTCCGCGGGTTTGTTTTGGCTCTCTGAGATTAAGCATCATTTTCGTGAGGACACAACACACCTTACTAGCTTTCTAGCAGATATATCCGAAATGATCCTTGAATGTTAATCTCGCGTCTATCACTACGCTAAGGTATTTTGTGGAGGTTTTGTGTAAACTACGCAGTCCCTTCGCTTCAGTCTGATGTTGTTGCTGATTTTCCTCCCAGTGACAAGGACTGTGTCCGTGTTATGCTCAGCTAATTTCAGCCCCATTGTGTCAAGCCACTCAGACAACATTCCGGTTACTTATTCGGCAGTGCTGTATCGTACAACACGTTCCAGAGAAGTGGTCCTAGCTCCGAGCCTGGTGGAACCCCACTAGTTATTTTTTATGTGTTGCTACCTTGAACAGCATAGGATTGGATAATCTAAGTAA
This sequence comes from Rhagoletis pomonella, assembly GCF_013731165.1. Lineage (NCBI taxonomy): Eukaryota > Metazoa > Arthropoda > Insecta > Diptera > Tephritidae > Rhagoletis > Rhagoletis pomonella. Next base: position 32,361,188 of record NW_023458556.1, read on the forward strand.
TTTGCAATTCTTCTGATCAGATATTCAGGGGCTGAAAATTGTTCCGATGCCATCATAATTTTCTACCAATTCGTATATATATGTATATAAATACATGTGAAACAAACAGCTACCAATTTCGCATCAAATTGTGTTTTGAATAGAACAATCAATAAGCTCATATAAAAGATAAAAATAAAAATAAAAAAGTTAATAGCAAAAAGTAAAATAAAAAATAACAAAGTTACTAAGTGAAGTTAGTCAGTTTAAAAGTAAATGCCCAAATTTGTCAAAGCATAAGCTCACGTTTAATACCAGATGTGAGCAGAAGAATCGCAATGATAAAGAGAGAGATGAGGTAAGTTTATGGTCGAGTAAGTTATTGTCTGAAGAAAAGAAAATAACTGCAGGCATAGCAGCATTAAAGGTCAGCCCGGTAAGATGGCAAAATCTACATATTGACTTGATGACGATTTTTCAATAAAGTCAGAGTGAGGAAGGACAGTAAGGCAGATATAATCGGACTCATATACATACCCGCATATGTATCTATAAATGTAAATATGTATGAATACAAAATATTTATAGATATGTTTAAGAGCGTGTGCTAACGATAGTGACGAAGGAAGCGCAACAAGTTGCATCTGTGGATATATGAGATGCCTTGAGTGTTAAAATGTTGCCATACAAAATCAAGCACTCTTAAGCAAGCTGGCTACTTGAAATCGTCTGGACATGCTACGAAAATAGCTGCTGGCAATATTCAGTTGGCTTATGAATGAAAATGTTTAAAGACATACATGTACATAATTGATAGTGTGCAACGTTAGTGAATTATCAAAAATGACGTGTTGCCCAACATGATGTTTCGGCAGATTCGCTAGACGGATGTCATCAATCAATATTCGGCTAATTTTGATGGCATGGCTGGAGGACCGTCTACCTGCATCCATATCTACATTTACATTCACTAGGCGACAAATGAAAGTGTACACCTTTATCTAATGTAATATTCACAATTATTTTAATTAAAATTTTTTTTTTTTGCATTAATAATTTATGAAAATATAGTCATTCTATAATATGAACTATATAAATCAAAGTTTTACACTTTATATAAAGTTACAAAATTTCAAAAAAATTTCATCAAAGTTTTGAAATTTTTTTCAGAATTTCTGGAAAATTTTCGAGTATGCAGTTTTATAGCCCATTAAATTTTAGTTGATTTCTGAGAATTTTTTTGTCACGGCTTTTTGCACTTTTTTCCATACCGTGAGAAACAAAATTTCAAAAAAAATCAAAATCAGTTCTTGTAAATTGCTCTTGTTTAATAAAAAAAAAAAACGCAAAAGCGAAAAGATTTAATAAAAAACTTTCTAAAATTTCTGAATAAAAAGTTTAATTTTTTTTGAACTTTATATAAATTGTGAACTTTGCTTTATATTATAGAATGAACTATATTTTCATAAATAATAAAGGCAAAAAAATTTTCATGAAAATTGTGAATATTATATTAGAGCTAGGTGTACACTTTCATTTGTCGCTTAGTGTATATGTACATATGTATATGTAGGTCCAATGATGGTACAGCGGCACATGAGGTAAAACAATTTTTTGTTGATTATAATTTTATTTAAATATTTTTTCGTACCAGATAAATGTCCGATGAGGCCTTGGCTTACTGCTACTGCTTTTACCACTGTTGTGACTTTCAAAAGCTGCTGGCGCGTTAGGAAGCTGGTAATAAATTTTCAGTGACGCTGACAAGTGTTGCTAAGAGTTGTTGAGATTTTTACTTTACTATATGTACTTACTAACGTTGTTATGCATTTTTTGGCAGCTTTTTTTTCAACAGTTTTGCGCATGCAGACGCAATGCAACGTAGCGCGCTGATGTGTTCCAAATTATGAAAGCAATTTTTGGAAATTTATTATGCAAGCTTCTGGAATTTTCAACGGTTGCAAAGTGCAGTATATCAAAGAAAACAAGCAGCGTTTTGCGTAAATTTAAGACAGCGACTATAGCCGAAAGCGTTGAACGTAAAATTGTTGCGGATGTAGGCAAGTGAATTACGAGTAAGATAGCTGAATATATGTTTTCTAAGGCTTTTTTTTCTGTTACAGAAAGGAGCTCTGATACCAAGTGTTTGCTGGTGTGTGGTTGTTGGTGTGACACAAATCAAGTTGGACAGATGCATGTCAAGTACGTAACGCATTCTAAAGACAAATAAAAGCAATAAAAAGAAAAAAACTAACATCTTTGCAGTTGGACAAGAATAAAAGCAATAAAAAGAAAAAACTATTGGCTACAAACTCCAGAAAAACACTTGAAAAAATATAAAAGAAAACAGTTAAGTCAAGTACGTAAAAAAGTGAATTAAAATTGTTTAGCAGAGAGCCTCTGACTGGTTGCTCAAGCCACCAGCTACAACATTGTTGCACTTCCTGCATCAACTGGTTTCTATTGCTGTTACTGCCGTTGTCGCTGTGCATGAAAAGAATTCTAAGGCAACAACTGCTTTCTACCAGCAACACCGCGGCATTCTACACAGACAGTGGGCGTTAACTGCTTACTATTTTCCTACACGCCACCCCATACATCATTTCACTGTCCATGTCGCTTTTCTATAGCATACCAAGCACTACTACGCTTAGCACACACAAAAAAGCGGCTTATCACTAACTACCGCGCTATTCATCCGCGACTTGGCAGCTCGAGATAGCGCTGAAAAATCTAAAGTTCATGATCTTTGCTGCCAATGGCAGATACATTTTCGATTTTCTTTCAACCTACACAAGCCAAAAGTTTGCTGCTGTTTCATCGTTTTTTGCGCATTTCTTGCCATATAATTTTCCTCCTCTTTTGTGTGACTCTGTGGCTTCCAATTCTTTTACAAGTTGGTGAGAAGTTGGCTGCCACATTTCATGGTTGCTTGATGCGTGCATGTACACACACACACGAACACATTTCCTGCCTGTCTGTGGATAGTGGTATCTCAAGTGCCTAGTAAGCATTTTTGCTGCTGCTGCTGTTGTTGTGAGCCCCACCCCCTGCCATACGTATGTATGATAGCAGAGGCTGTGGTGGCAACAGCAGCGGAGGAGGCAGCGGGGACTGCAAGATTATTGTACCGGCTATGGTGGCTCAAGCGATGGCTGGCTGACTGCCTGCTTCTGTGTGCTCGCTGTTGTCTTCGATCCCATTGACCGCAGCACGTACACACGTGAAGCATTACAGCAGGCAGGCAGGCAGACAGACAGACAGACCTCGAACAGCAGCCGCAGCAGTAGTAATAATTGCAGCTTTTTCTCCACAACCACCAGCAAAACGTCTGCTGATCGACCATGCAAAAAGACCGTACTTGGCATGGTCAATGTTTTCAGTAGTTATTATTATGATTTTTATTTTCATATTTATTTTTTTTTGCCGTGTGTTGTATGCATATTGTTGTTGTCGTCATTGGTTCCACTTGGGGTTCTTAAAATGCACAGCAGCAACCGCACGAGCACGACGACAGGAGCAACACCACCGGCAACTACATACGTACATACATACATCTCGCCAGCTTGAGCAACATAATAACAATAACCATCAGCACAACAACAACAATTGGAAAATGGTTATATGCAAGCACGAACAACAACCACAACAGCACCAAAGAGCAGCGTAAATGCTCAGCAAGTAGCTGAACCAACTTCTGCTGGTCATACAGAAATGGCAGAAATTGTGGCTGTGGCAAGGCTTTATTGTAAATCGCGTTTACTTACTTTTTTGCACAAAGAGGAAAATCTAAGGTATAAAAAATAAACGAGAAATATACGACAAGTAAATACACCCATTTCGAATGCAGCCTAGGTGCATGCCAAAATAAAATATCCAATCCAAGAAGATGTGCTGAGCTGTGCTCAGTAACAATCAGAAAAGTCGGTAACACCAATACAGGGCGATGAAAAGGTGATGCAAATCTTTGACAGCAATTATTTGTGATAAGTTAATGTTTTTTTTCAGAAAATTGGTACCATAGGCTTTGGCAAACTTAGTTATGGAGCGATACTCAGCTGAACAACGCGTAAAAGCGATCCAAACGTTTTGTGGAAATTTTCGTTCTGTAAGAAGTGCATCTCGCGCATTTTGTGTTTTTTTTTCGGTCAACACAACCGGCCAGCTGAGTCCACAATCAACCGCAAATATTGCTGCTGTGGCTCAATTTCTCGTCGTTTTCAGCAATTAAACTTTTCCTACAGCACCGTTCTGCGGATTTAAAAAAAGACGCCTACAAAATTGAACTGACAGGGAAACTAAAGAGCATTTGAAAGGCCGTTGAACAACAAGCAGTTGATGCTGATTTAAAAAAAAAAAGTAATCATAAGCGTTGAGGCACATTTTCACCTAAACGGATATGCTAACAAAAGCAAAACTGCCGAATTTGGGATACTCATTTCATTTAAGAAAAAAACCATGCACCCACAACGGACCGTACTTCGAAAATCATATCGGTACCAGTGTTACGGTGAACGTTATCGTATCGTCACGCACCCACTTGCCACACAGCGCATGAAACAGTTCCTCCTTGGACGCATTATCTCACGAAATAACGCGATTTAGCGATATGACATCATTGGACATACTCTGGGGCTACGTGAGAAGCATGGTCTATGCCAACAAGCCCGAGACGATTGTAGAGCTGAAGAAGGAAATCGTCAGCGTTAAAAGTATTATATGTACATTTCGAACTATGCAAAAAAGTGACAAATTTTTTTTAATAAAAATCGTGTGTGGCGAGAGACTATTCTGTCATTCATAAATAAAAAGATCATTTCAAAAAATTTTGTTCTCTTTTTTTGATAAAAGAAAATATGCGATGTTACCTAATCCCCCTGTAACAAAATCAAACCAACAACCACAATAATGATGATAGCGAATAGCAGCAGCAGCAACAACAACATGAATAACAATGTGCGCACTTTTGGCCCCAACCGTTGTTGTTGCCTTGATATTATTATAGATGCATAGATACTAACTATGAGCATGAGTATGCGTTTGTTGTGGTTGTTGTTGTTGTTGCTGCTGTTGATATGGCTGCCAATATCGCCAGCAACGAAATGCAACCATTGAATCATGCTGTATTGAGTCGACGTACTCTAGCAATACGTGACTAAAATTTCAAAACAAAACTAAAACAAGAAGGGAAAAACTTAGTTGCGGCTGTGAGCTTGGGGTGAATGGGATGAAGGCAAACACTACTATGCTATACCACAAAAGGCAAATCAAGCCAAGCGTGGCAAAGTCAAGTCGTGCCAATGCATGGCAAATATGCTGTCAGAGTAGCAACAACAAATGTAGCAGCATTAGATCGTTGGCAACAGCAGCAGAGTCTAAATTTTTATATATTTGTGATGAAATCTCTTTCTAGCAGACATGTGCAGCATTTTCATTGATATTCGCAGCGATTTTTCTACACAGCAATTTTTCTTTTCCCAATAACCATTCAAGGCAGCTTTATGCTGAGTGTTCGATGCTTGCACTGTGTGTACCTATTATGTAAATATGTATCGCACACGCTTTTTAGAAGTGACTAGATTTAAGATTTGTAATTTTTGAAATTTTGCGCTTAAACTGTTCACAGATCATTTATTTACCTTTAAGCAAAACCTGGAGCAAGATTTTCTTGTAAGTTTTAAAATTGTTTTAAGAATTTTCAATTAAAATATAGTTCATTCTCAGACAAACCCCATATAAACCCAAGTTTAACAATTTGTAGAAAACTACAAAAAGGTGCAACAAATTTTCACCTAAATTTCAACATTTTTTCTCGGAAGTGTTAGAATTTTTTGGAGAACACAGTTTTTTAGCCCCTTCAATTCTATTCTGATAATGTGCAAATTTCAAGTGGCTAAGAATTCCCGTTAATTTTTTAGAATTAGGTATCGAATTACTCTCTCATTCAGCATATTCGCCAGATAATTTCTGCTTCCAAACCTGAAAAACATTCAACTCGAATCTGCAGAACCAAGTTTTTTTAAATGTTTTCCTGTTAACACCATTATTAGTACTTTTTTTCCTAAACTAGTATTCCCTTTTCAAGAACCTTTTTTGGTAATTAATTACAGATTTTCTTCAAAGTACACAATTTGTATACCTTTCATGAACATGAAATGGTATCAATGATCCGATGTTTGTAAGTACTAGAAGGAGAAGAGATGAACCCATTGAAAATATATACTTAAATTATCAGAACATCGAGCTGATTTAGCCATGTCCGGCTGTTTGTCTGTCTCTTTGAACCCAATCTAGTCCCTCAGTTTTAGAGATATCCCAATGAAATTTGGTTAGCAGGTGCATTTTTAAAATGTATTAATCATTTATCAGAACCGGCAAAATCGGACCAATATAACATATAGCTCACCGACAGCTGATACTTCAGATATGAGAGTATTTGTTATAACTCCTCAATTTATAAAGATAGGAACATCAAATTTGGAATTATTTTCCCACATTATCCAAAGATAGTAGCTTATAATGAAAATGACAAGATCAGGTACCTCTAACTGTAGCCGCCATACAACTGATTGTTCAGATATTGATCTGTTTGTTATAACTCCTCCATTTATAAAGCTAGGCACTCGAAATTTCACACAAAGCCTGTAAGATCGGGTTACCATAACCTATAGCCTCCAAACAAACGGATTGTTCAGATATAAGGTTTTACTTTAAAACTTCTTCATTTGGAAGGCTAAGATCGAGCAATTTCGTGAGCTACTTTCTAAATAAACATGCAAGATCTGTGCTGTATAAGCTATATCTCTTATACCACTGAATGTACAAATAGAAGTTATAGCGATATATTTAGGCAGCTAAAACCATTAAATTGTGTTACCGGTGTGTATACCGATCATACGCAGCAGTGAAAATCATTTAGATCGGTGCTTTGTAAGGCATATATTCCATACTACTTACTAATTGTTCAGGTATGATTTTTTTTTTATATAACTGCTCTACATAAGTATTCAGTGAGTATAATATTTTGTTTAGCTCCCAAACAACTAATTTCAAATGCAGTAATCGGTTAAAGTAAAATTTTCTGTTATTCATGAAAGGTTAAAAGCTTTCGGCATAGCCGAAGACAGCACTGCACTTACTTGTTTCTTTTATTATATTCATCTTTTTTGTCTCAAATGTGTCGCTTCATAAATATAAATAAATTGCTTAATTTTCAATGCACAAAATACTGAACCTTTGTATTAAGCAATAACATAAATTGTATTTAAAATTAATTAGAAAATTCGTTGCGATGCAACTAAAAAAAATACACCCGTTACGCCCAATTTCTCAATTAAACAAATTTGGGTTTGTATACATAAGTAGGCAATATAAAAAACTCGCAACTATTTTAATAGAAACCTGCGCCTCTATGCTACTTGAACTGAGATGGTGTTAAACGGGCATACATTTACATGCATACATACATACATATGCACACATTTTCCCATTTGTGCACCGTTGTAGGTGCTAACAACTTTACACCTGAACCAATTTGAAGGTGTTAAATTGATGCCGCAACGTAAAACGCCTTTCTTTCCGCCTCGACAACAAAATTAATTTCATACTTAATTTTCGTTGAAAACTAACAAAATTTTCATAACTTTATTTGTCTTGCCACAAAACGGTGGCATGGCTGTAAAAGCTACGCTGCGTGAGTATGTTTGTATGTATGTACCTACATATGTACATATGTATGTATCTGTCTGCTTTGCATGTGCGCAGCAGCTAAAAAGGAACCCCTCCATCCACACTATAATCAAATTGTCAAATCAAGCGCAGCGAATTTAGATTTTGAGTTAAAAAACAAAGCGTAAAACAACGACACGAATTAGTTGCGGCCTTTTTAGTAGCAATGATATGGCGATCCGCTCATGCCACAACATACATACGCCCTTGAATGCTAGCGGGTAAACAGGCTGGCGGACAGACGTAAAGGCTAGCTAGCAACTCTATCCCATTCGATACAACGCTGGGCGCGATTGCATGCTTCTTGGCTATTTGGTTAATACGTTAGACATTTAAGCGTTAATACAAAAGTCGGTACATATGTATCTACAAATTTATTTTTGTTTGAATTTATCTTGTATAAATTTGGATGTACATACATTGGGGTGGTAAAAAAAACAATAAAGTTGGAATTTTAATACTTTCACCTCCTAGGATTGTTCTATATTGAAAAAGAATATACGCCTACTTTTTTATGAAAAAATATTTAGAGGCCGCTAGAAGCGGAGGAAAAACCACTTTCGGAGAAATGGTATAAAATTCTTGAAAATTAATGTTTTTCGATCGGAAAACTCTGGTTCTCTTTAGAAGATTCCCAACAATAATAATACCCTATTGTTTCTTTAACCATTTTTTCATGGTAACTACATATATTTTAAAAGTTGTTTTTCCCCCATATATAATACATGGAAAAATTTGAGCGCTTTGAGCGACCATTAAATGTTTTTTGATTTAAAAATAAAAAAATGGGGTTTATTTTTTCGGTATAGAACATTCCTAGAGAGGGAGAGAACATAAAAATTCGCACTTTACTTTTCATATTCAATTTTGGACCACCCTAATGTACATACTTATGAATGTGCATTAGTTCGTTTGATGATGTGGATAGTTGACTGCCTGATTGGCCAGTTAGTAAGCTTGTTGACTAGTTGCTTACGGCAAATTAGCTTATTGTGTTTTAGTTGCCGTGGCTTATGCTCATCACACTTGCCTGCATAAACTTCACAGTTTTATTACTTCATTATTAGTCATAACTTTTATTTTTATTTTTATTTTTCAAGCGCTTTTATGCTTTCTTCAAATACGCTATTACTAATCGCGAAAGCTTTATTTGTATGTGTGTGTGTGTGGATGCAAATGTGTGGGGATATTCGCATTTTCGTCGTTAATCGCGTTATCTTCAAACAGCCAATAAATACCATGCAGGGAAAGCTACTAGTTGTGAAGTAGAATTCTACTAGTTCGCGTTTCAGCCCAACCCTGCGGTGAAAAACCAAGCCAGTCAGTAAAAATACCAGTACATTAACTAGTATGAGATAAGCAGGTAGGCCATCTACCAGTTCGACATGTGCCTTTGAATTTTTAAAGTCAAAAATGAAACGCAATTAATTGCTTTCCTCACAAATGTCGGCTGTGGCGTCGGACGAAGACTACCATTTCTGGTTCTAAGGTCATTCTCATCACAGAAGCTTTTGCTCGTTATCAATATTAAGATTAGACTATGTTAGGTTGGCTAGACATTGCGCTACCCGAAAAGCTACGGCCAGATAATTTTGCAAATTCCTGAGACCAGGAGCAGCATTGGCAGTTTTATTGGCCAACCAGAAGAACCTTTTTTGCGCCCCTATGGTGACCGCCATAATATTCGGTTTGTACACAGGATACAGATGCTGACTATTACGAGCTGAAAACTCACACAGGATGTGCTCCATAATTTCCTCATCCGTTCCGCATATCCTGCACATTTCATCATAAGTTAAACCAAACTTAGAGGCACATGATTACAAGAAATAGTACCTGTTATTACATCAACTCGAAACCCAGCGTCTTCCCTCTTAAAAGATAAAAGAAGCTTTGTGAGCTTGCTGTCATAACAGACGCACGAAACTTTTGAAACCCTGCAGCCTTGCGTTTTAGTCCACACCTTTTCTACCTGCTGGATCGTACATAGGTCATTCACCTGTTTTATTGCTTGTAGTCAGATCTGCATATCTTCTATTGGTGCTTCTGCGAAAGTATGCCCTCTTTGGCTAGTCTGTATGCCCCTTCGGGTACCTGCGTGTTCAGACATGGCTGTCCTGCACTCTAACCCAGTTCTTGGATTAATCATAATGTGCTGTCTTCTAAGTCGATTTTGATCCATCTAAGTCAGCTTCTTTTTATTTCACCCGGTAATGTCCCGCGTGCCCGAAGTTGATAAGTCTAAGAGCGCCCTTTGCGGCCATATCGTGTTCATGTTAAGCCCTTCCTGAGGTGCCTACACCGCTCACGATATGACGAGTCATATGAGCCTATGCACTGCCCCAACTGTTTTGTTGTTATTTAGTTGTCCTAGAGCTTTCCACCGGACTACAGCGCTATGTGTCATAATCGGTCTGGTGACTGTGCTGTACATACGAGAGTCCTTGTGAAAATCTCATAAGGCTCTAGACCGGTGATAGGCAACACGAGCAAAGCTCTTTTAAGCTTTCTACACAGACTAAAAGCTCTCTCTGACCATCGCTGCTCTAAACCCTTCTTCACTCATTCCTCCACTACCCCTTTCCAGTTCGGTTTTGGAGTCCACAAAGAAGCAACCATTGACTCAACTCTTTTCTGGCTCGATTCCTTCTTCTATTTTACAGTTTTTATTTTCAAAAGTCAAACTGTTGATGGGATAAACCAATGTATTTGACAAGCGGAAAGTGGGGAAGGGTAGAATAATTCTAATATGTATCGACGGCCTATTTGTTACCTGTAGAAGTGAGCTCCACTTAACTGTCTACATTAGGGCTGGGAGTTATATCGAAATTTCTTTAATTATTCGGATTATCCAGATATTCGAATTCAAAACGAACGGATGCTTACCGGACATTCGGGTTTTATCCGCATACACGAATGTCGGAACGGATATCCAAATATGTAAATATTCCCTGTCTTAGCCTAAATACACCTTTCTGTTCTAATATAAATTTTTTTTTCGAATGCGAAGATTTTTGAGATAAGCCTGCATCTGAACATATATGCCCAGAGATACATTCTTACATATGTATGTACATACATAAAAAATTATTCCTATTCCTTTACGGTCTCTTTTTAAGATTTCATATTTTTTCCATCCGCCATTTTCTTATATATATTTTTCATTTTTTCCTTCCAATTTTGCCATTCAATTTTTTTTTTCACTTTCCTCAACTCCTGCTTCGCCTTCGGCTTTGAGACATTTGCTTTAGCTTTGAAAATCCGCCTCCTTTCTGGTGGCCATACTTGCGTTATTGTTGTGTTTTTCTCTTTTGTTGCTGCTTCCTCCCCAGCCATAGCGCTGCCATTGTTTTGCCATTCTGCTTGCTTACTTGCTTGCTTACTTTTGCTACTCGCCAGCTCACACGTCTTGCTTCCATTTCCATATCCACCACATCTACACGCAACTCCTTCCGTTCGGCGGCGCTGAGCTTATCTTTCTGCTACTTGCGCATATAAAATATATCTACGCGATATACATATAAATATTATGTACACAGTCGTATCGGTCGCATCAGCAAAAGCAAAGTTGTCTACTCCTTAAGGGAGTGAAGGAGAATGAGAGTAAGAAGTAAAAAAAAAACAACAACTCAGTCAATTCAGGTACGTTTACGTTTCCCTGCTCAATGTGGTTGATATTCTTTTTGCAACGCGCTGCTGGTTCTTTCATGCAGCGCCATCGTCGCCGTCGTCGTTGTCGTCTTCTACTTATTTCGCTAGCGATAAGAAAGTTGAATGTTTATTTTTTATTTGTAAGTGCGCGAGTTTATTGCTCTGCGAACGCATTGCAGTTGCGTGTATCCTGCAGTCATTCCGTGTACATATTCTGCACCTCAACCTCCCTCGCTACTTTCTTGCACACTTGGTTCTTTCTTCTTACTCGCTGCCTGTCATGTCTGCAACATTCGTAGATATGTACATTCATACACACATTCAAAGTGCTACCGCCACCACTTGCTGCTACCGCTTTTGTTGTTCCAGCTGTAGCTGCTTGTAGTTAGGCGCGTTTATCTCGCAGAAAGAATTGCTGCAGTTTTCCACTGCGACTGCCATTGTACTATCAGTGGCATGTATCTTTTTATGTCAATTTTACCGTACGTTTATTCGCCCTGTTTAACCCACCCATTTTCTTGACGTCGCCGTAGCCTAGAAGACGTATGAAGGAATTCTGAGCGTTGGTTGTAAGGGAAGTTAGAACTTAAAAAAATGGTGGGAGAGTAAATTTTGAATGAAAACAATTTAAAATTCTTAAGACAAAAAGTTTAGTTAAGGCAGAAGTGAAACTAAATACTTTCTTAACCTTAGTTTTAATCGTACGTAGCCTTAATCTCAATCGTAATTTTTACTTCCATCTGTATATTCATCTTTACCTGCACTTTATCTTTATCCTAAACTTCAACCTTATATTTATTTTTACCCTCGTATTTATCTTTATCTTTATCTTTATCTTTATCTTTATCTTTATCTTTAT
>NW_023458556.1:32373414-32419390 GCF_013731165.1 Rhagoletis pomonella
ATCTTTATCTTTATCTTTATCTTTATCTTTATCTTTATCTTTATCTTCATCTACTCTGTTCTCAGGGATGAACAGCCAATGATCGGATCTAACAAAATTGGTATGGGACCGCTACCTTTCTGATAGAAAAAGAATTATCGAAATCGGTTGGCGTCACATCATTTTCTGAAAATTAGGGCTTTACTTTCAATGAACCATGAAAATTTACAACCACTGTTCTTAGACGCATATATGTACTTCATGTTATGTTAACAGAAATGCTTGTTTATGAAATTTTTTCTTTATTTATGAATTTCTGTTGCCTTAAAAGCTATAGTCTATAGCCTTCTATTAAACAAGCTCAACAAGGATCAAGCGCCAGAAATGGTCACTTGCATACACATCTACATAAATTTCATGAGTAAGCAGAATCGAGCACGTACTAGCGTCATTTCGCTTGATTTTATTACGCTCGAGCACTCGAGCTCGAGAACTTTGTGCATAAACTTAGCATTGTATGTAAATCTCTTTGTGTACTACATATATACATAAGTATATATATATTCGTATGTATATATAATATATGTATCTGGGCATGTACAGTGTATTCAGCAGCTGAAACCAATCGTAAGCTTCTGCGACACGCGCGCAATTCTTGGTGATAAGTTGGGAGTCTAGTTATGTACATACATTTGTACATTAGGGTGGTACAAAAATGCATGTGAAAAGGTAAAGTGCGAATTTTTATGCCCACTCAAACTGCTCAAAGTTTTCGATGTATTTATTATGAAAAAAAACTTTTCGTAGAAATGGTATAGAATTCTTTAAAATCAATATTTTTCGATCGGAAAATTCTGTTTCTCCTCAGGAGATTACCAATAATAATAATAGTTAATTATTTATTTAACCATTTTTTCAAAGTAACTATATTTTACTGGTCCGCCAAAACTCCCAGAAAATGCAGTAAGTGCAGATAATTAAAAAATCTTTAGTATTAAAAATGGATTAAATAAACAATTGGGTATTGTTACTGAAAGTCTCCTGAAGAGAACCTGAGTTTTCCGAACGAAAAATATTGATTTTCAAGAATTCGAAAAGTTTTTTCCCCCATATAGAATGCATGGAAAACTTTGACGCTTTGAGCGACCTCTAAATATTTTTTGATTTCAAAATAAAAGATAGGGGTATATATATATTTTCGAATTCTAGGGGGTGAGAGCATTAAAATTACGACTTAACTTGTTTTGGACCACCCTAACATACATTTGGATTCATGTATAATGTAATTTTGTATATGTACATACGTGCAGATATGCACAACACGTGGCATATTAAATTATGAATTTTCTGAGAATCAAAAAAATCGGTTAAGCACAAGCTTTGGTTGCTTTAGCTGAAAAACGATAAGGAATTAAAGTAAATCATCAATAGATCCTTTTTATGTTTACTTTCTTTCCAAATGGTCACCTTGACCTGTACTTTGATTGTCGTTAGCCAATAAAAGGTTACTGAACATTTCCAGAATATACATACATACACATGCACATATTGTATATATAGTATATTCATATGTAAGCAGCTCCTCTGACAAACATCAAACACATGCACCGCGGAATGTTGTGTATGTATGTACATATGTACATTAGGGTGGTCCAAAAATGCATGTGGGGGAGGAAGTAAAGTCGGAATTTTAATGCTCTCACCCCCTAGGATTGTTCCATACCGAAAAAATATACCCCAAATTTTTTTTATTTTGACATCAAAAAATATTTGGTGGCGCAAAAAGTATCATCATCATCATCAGACGCCAAAACTGTTTCAGTTGGCGTGAATATATGCATTTGGTTTAAAGGGTGACAGTTACGAAATTTATTGCGTTTCAAAATGCAAGAGGTGTTGAGTAACACTTTTCCAGGACATATAACTTCTCCATTAGGGTGTTTCGGTTGACCCCAGCGAGATCGTCCGATTTGATGTTCGCAGACGACTCTCTGTTGGGTTACTTGAAGATGCTGGTCTACGTAAATAATCCACGCACGCTCCAGGCCCTCAAGCGTAACATTCGCCAAGAAGTCGACAAACGTGCTGTATAATGCCATAAAAAAAGCCGAAGTTTGCATCAACTCTGGTGCCGGCCTCCTATCAGCTGTCATTTTGCAAACATGAAAAAATTAAAAGTTATTAATTAAACATATCTGTGTTCATATGGAAAAGTAGCTTATGTCGAAAGGCTGGCTTTAGTATAAATCGGCATTCACAGCATACGATTGCGAATGACTCACTGGCGGTGAGCCGTTGAGCAACTTTTGGCAAATAAACGTGCAAGAAATAGTTCCGATACTAGCAAGTCCATATTCTTATTAAGTCTCATTCAAAAATTCCTTGTCGTTTAAAGAATAAACGGAATGCCGCATTATACTAAAGCCAGCCTTTTGACATAAGCTACTTTTCCATATGAACACAGATATGTATGTATGTATCCCGTTAAAAAATAATCACATATTATATATATTTTTTAAATGGTGGCACACTTACCTAACACAGTCCATTATGTGAAGTTTTGTATAAAGAATAAAATTTCATTGCGAGATTGCATTTAAAGGAAAACTTAAAAAATATATACCAAAAAAGTCAAAATAACAACTTGTGCTCATGTACCCGTAGTTTGGTATGTCACGTATACGCCCGTAGCACCATACACAACCAGCTAACACGTTTACTCGCATGCCTTAACTTTAAAGTCAAAGTCACATTATTTAAAAGTAATTAAATATTGCCGTGGAGTCTTCAGGTACATACAAATATATATTCGCAAATCATCGTCATCTTATAATCAATGTAATTTTTTTTATTACTCTGGATTGGTTCGTTTGGGCAAGAAGAGCATTTTCGCAGATTAATGTGAAAAAAATCGTTAAATTACAAAATAGCTGCGACAGATATTCTGCATGCTGCCGTTTTCTTTGGTTCGATGGCACACTTTTGAAACTTGATAGGTATGTTATATTTGGTGCCAGCTTTCATTGCCTCTAATATGAACATTCTATCTAAAAACTTCCCAAAGTTATTAAAAAAAAGCAATTATGATTTTTTCTAGCGATAATGAAAAATGAGTAATTTCGGTACTTCTTCGCCTAATTAAATTATCTAAGACTAAAACTGTTCAAAGACTTGATTTATTTTTTATTAAACTGAACTGAAATAAATGTAAGATCAATGCTTTAGCTTTTTTTTGTCTGGCGAGAGAAGGAAGGACACTAAAAAAAAAAACAACTCCCGACCGAAGCATGTGAAACGGCACCAACTGCTAACTGCGGAGAGTTGATATTTTCAAGTTTACTATTGGCAACAGATGCAATATTTTCGCCAACTGATATACGATTTTTTTTTGTTCCCAAAACATAAGTGGAATATTTAAAAGCTTTTTCGAAAGTGTGTTTTGAAAGCGAGAGCAATACATACAAAGTGTCAATGGAGCCACAGGGCATTTTCAACTCCATTGACATGACTCTTCACTAAAGTATATAACTACAATATAATCTTTCATGTCGGTTGCAAGTAAAGTCGTTACAATGGCGTTTTGTGCAAGCCACACAAATGCAACTTATAGAATTTACAAATACATAGGCACTGCCAACAAACAGCCTACGTCAAAATGCCTGCGCGCTGCACGCTGTGGGTGGCACGCAAAAATTCTCAACTGGCTCTACACTTAACACAAACAAAAGCCATTTAGTATGTATTGTTGCATGCAACATAGCGGGACGGCTGTCGCAAATGATAACAATAATAATATGTACAGATAAATATGGGCAATGTTGCACATACACCGAGTAAATGTGCGGCAGAGTGGGCGTTGCAAAAAAGCACCCACACACGCATAGAAACGTGTAGGTACGTACCTCCGTACATATGTACATATGTAAGCGCAACGCAGGCTGACATATTTACATTATTGTGGGCAGATCAAAAACGAAACGAACAATGGAACTGGTTGACTGGCTCATTGCTGGCGGCTGCCATGGCCTGGGCTGTGGTTGCGACAACGATTGCGGCGACTATGGCTTTGTTTGTGGCTGAGACTCGGGCTATGGCTGCCGTTATGCTGTTGCTGTTGCTGATGCGGCATTTGTGGCAGTTGAATGGCTGCGAAGGTGGCCAACCGGCGCCATTGACCGGGCGGGCCAACATTGACGTTTGTGCGGATAAATATGAGCGTGGTCTTGTACGCAGTATTTGTGCAGAAAACAATGTTGTAGCTGGTTGTAGTTCGCTGCTTTGCATAGTTCATTTAATACTTGTTGTTTTTTTTGCATTTAATATTTTTCTTGTTCTTGCAATAATTCCCAACATAAATGAGAATTCATTGTACCGTGGGGTAAAATAATGCAATAGCACATCAAAAAAAGACAACAGCAACAAAGAAAAGGCGAAAATAAAATAAAACTGGCAAATAGCAAATCAAGCGGACGGGCGGCACAGCAGCAGGTCCTTGGCGGCAAATGAAAAGAGCTGCATTGTACATTATGCAACATTAATGTTGGAATATTGAAATGAGTGCATGTAGGTGACTGCAAGATATTTAAAATTTTTTGTTTGTTTTTGAGTTCTCTTCATTTGGCTTTACTTGTACAAGTACTTATGTAGGTATAGTATGTACATTAGGGTGGTCCAAAAATGCATGTGGAAAAGTGAAGTCGGAATTCGTTATCGATATTTATGGATTTTGTTATCGATATTTATCGATTTTTTATGGATGATTTTATCGATATTTCAATCGATTTTGTTATTGATATTTTTATCGAGTTTCTAATAGATTTTGCTACTAATATTTTTATCGATTTTGCTATCGAAATTTGTATCGAATTTTTCATCGATTTTTTTATTTATATTTTTATCTGTTTTGTTATCGATATTTTATTGGATGTTACTATCGATTTTGTGGTCGATAGAGTATAAAGATAAAAATTATGAGACAAATTAGATATGTATGTAACGTAAGTTTCACTTATTCAGTGTGGCCACGTGCACTTACATACTTTTTTATTTTGAAATAAGTTTTCCATGTATTTTATATGGGGAAAAAACAACTTTTCGTAGAAATGGTATAGAATAGTTAAAAATCAATATTTTTCTACCAGAAAACACCAGAATATTTTTCGATTTCAAAATAAAAAAATAGGGGTTTACTTTTTTTCGATATAGAACAATCCTAGGGGGTGAGAGCATTACAATTCAGACTTTACTGTTTTTGGGCCACCCTAATGAACATACATATGTATATGAATATTTTATCAGAAGGACACTTTTGATGCGCAATAAGTCTCTCAGCTGGGTCGGCTATAGAATTTAAAGAGAAAATCTTTAAAGATTAAATATTGAAAGAAAATAAACATTCCAAAAAAAGTTTACTACAAAAAATTTTTCTAATTACCTTGGAATATTTCTGTATTAGGAGATAAAGGATTCATCTGTGCAAGAATTTTTGAAAAACACTAGATTAATGGCGATGATTTTGGCAGTGATTTCGATTATAGTTATGATTATGTTTGGTATTGCGTTTGTGATTATGCTTAAGATATTGATAATGACCGAGATTCTGCTTAATATTTTGATTATGACCGTAATTATGTCCAAAAGGCCAACTGACGTAGACCATGCAGGTCCATTGTGATACCTCTGTGAAACACAGAAACCTCATTGACTATATTTCTTGGAACCATTTTGAAGCTCAAATGAAACGTAGGATTGCTTTTATTTCTATACCCTATAGTTACGTGAGAGAGCTAAATAATTGCTTACCTAGAAAGCCTGCTCTGCTCTTAGCTAAATCTGAGGAACTGCAGAAGATCTGTTCGAAACAGTCCTCTACCTCATCTCTTCAACTACTACCAAATTCATGGGAGAATTCTCCCAATCCCTAAGAGTGCCTACCAATAGCCGGTTACACAAGCCATAACCTTCGAGAAATGTCCTCTCTTCGGAGGCTGGGCAGTTCTTCTGTTGCCTAGCTGTTGTACAAGTGCCCTCATCTAACCATGACCTTCTTTGGATAATGCTATTTCTTCTTGGTTAATGCTATTTCTAATCATTAATTTCCAATTTGCCATTCTACCTTTGTTATCACACAGTGGAAAGTTGGTACCTTTCCTGACTAACTCGTGCCTAGCCCTGCAATTTACTGCAATATATCTATGTTCTGGGAATCATATGAGGCTGACCTTGAAGATGGCGCTAATGGCATTTAGTGCTGCCAGGCATTCCTGTGCAACCTTTGATTTTTGCCGCACCCTTCGAATTTATTGATGTAATGGTCGCCTGGCTATCCGAGGAGATATGTATCATTTTTCTTTGCTATGGCGTGTGTATTAAGGTACACAGCCACCTCCTTTATAGCTACAAATTTGGCCTGATTAATACTGCACTGGCACGGAATTCGTACGGATAATTCCAATCCTAATTCTAGCTCAGATCCATGCGCGTAAAAATTTACTTCCTCCCTTTCATGGTCTCGGTGTTTGCCACTCTCTTCTTGAAGGGATTTTCGTCTTGAAGAGCCTGTCGAAAATGGGTTCAGGGGCCGAGTAGTCGATTTCTTAATCATCTGCCCAGAGTGTGAAATGTAGAATCGTGACTAAACCGCCGATCCTTCCATAACGCCATACTTCTTAGTCTGAGCGCCGAAGCGGCGGCCACGTGTTTTCCTACCAGATTTATAGCAGACAGATTTGTTGTTACTTCTAGCGCTTTGTTTGGGGTCGTCCTTAAAGCGCCAGAGATGCATTAAAAGGCGGTTCTTTGGACCTTACTCAAAAGTTATAAAAAACTAGCCTTTTGAGTACAAGTATGAACATACATATATGATTATAATTATGTACGATTATTATCAGGATTTTCTAGGCTGTTGCCACTCGGTAAGACCAAGGTTCAATCCCTAGTCAGAGAAATATCCACAAAAAAGTTTTTTTCTAATAGCGGTAACCCCTCGGCAGTCCCGACTGTGTGAATCTGCAAATTTTATCGAAATGAGCTCACGTTCTCGCTGATACCTTATCAAAGGCGCAAAATTGACATGGTAGACATGTTGCAACTTTGATGCTTTGTCGGTGGTGCAAAAATTGACACAACTGTCATTTTGCAACATTGCAAACCAGAATTGATGGCAACGAAATGGCAGTCGCAACGGTCAATGCTGACTATTGCACGAAATTGGTAAAATTTCGCAGCAACAACATTCTCGTTCCAACCTTTTATGCTTCCTGGTTCAGATATGCCCTCATGCACGCATTGCATTTGTGCATTCACCAATCGATGCGATGCGCCTAAAATCGCCACAAGGCCATCAAAAGGGTTTTTAGGCGATTTTATGCTACGTGAGTTTCGTGTCAACCTATGCAGATGACCGACCAGCTATGTATGTATGTCAGTTTAAGCTCAACACAATAACAACAAGGAGAAGTGGTACGCAACTGCAACACCAACAATTTTGGTTATTTTGCAGCTTGTTGTTGTATTATTGTTGCCGTCTATGTTTATATTTATGCAGTCGCTGTCGAACTTGCCACACTTGACAAAGTCTATGCAGCACACACATACAAACACACGCAACGAATGGGTGGCAATGTCCCGCACACTGCCACATTTGAGCACATGAAATATGTATGTGTTTACGTATGTATGTGCATTGAATTTGCTGCTGTTGCCACTGCCTAAATAGGATTAAAGTCAAATCCCCAACTGTCCACACATAATTTTATTATTATTTTATAAGTCTGTGAAGTTTTAGTGGATATGTGCACTTGCATATTTACATACATACATACATATGCATGCCAGTTTATGTAAATATGTATCTATACCTATACATAGTATGAAAATAAAAATAATCTATGTTGATTTTATGTATTTTTGTTGCCCAAAATAGTGTTGCTATTAATTTGAATTTTGGCCCATTCTAAATTTAGCTAGCAGTCACTGAAAGTAAGTTCAAAACTTATTGGACCGCATAAAATTTTAGTAACTTCCATTGATTTGGTTTACTTTATGCATTTCGCTTTTCTTTGAATTATTTGAGGGAAATATTGAGCCGTAAAAGTTTTTGTGCCGAAGCAGAGCCATGTGCAAGAAAAGGGTATGCTACAAGGAAGCGAGTCCAGGCGTGCAACCCTCACAGAGATTCTTGATGTTGAGTAGAAGTTCTGAGTTGCTGCCAATAGTAGGTGGACTAACCTCGAGACATAGAGAATATCAGTGTGGCCAACGCTCGATGAGCAGAAGTGCAGTTTCTTATGGGAATACAAAAGTGCCTGGTATGCAGCCACGTATACTTAAAGTAAAATATGTTATGTATCTACTTCCTCCGCTAATATTACGCAGTGGAAAAAATCGTTTCAGCTGTCCGGTAAATGATTTATTCCAGGATTTAGATGACGACCTAGTCAGCGTGCTACTGGAGGTGCACTCTGAATTCGTCAAAATGTTGTGAAGATTTAAGGGCATGTATTTTTGGTTTTTTTTTTTTTGGTAAAATTTTCTCCTTATGCCTCTGTGAATAATCATCTCAAAAAAGTAGTCTGAAATTTTATGCTCTCACTCCCTAGTATTTTTCCCTTTCGAGAAAAAGTATGCCACTATTTTTTTTAGTTTGAAATCAAAAAATATTTCAACGTCGCTCAAAGCGAAAAATGGTTAAATAAAAAGTTGGGAATCTCCTGCAGAGAAACAGAGTTTTTCGTTCGAAAAATATTGATTTTGAAGAATTGTGTACCATTTATTTTTTGATTTCAAAATAATTATTTATAATTTTTTTTTTGGTATAGAACAATCCTAGGGTGTGAGAGCATAAAAGTTCCGACCATACTTTTTTTGTTTGTTGAACAAAAAATTACACTGAAGCTGGCACAACGCCAAATCAAATTTGACGAAGGTTGGTGGAAGTTCATTCCAAACTACGAAATGATTCTTGCATTTTTTTTTTCATATACTACTTATGGAAAAGTTCTGAACAATGATATAAAGAAAATTGTATTGGGTGAAGAAAAAAAAAATTACTGAAAACCAAAGTTCAGAAAATTTATTAGAAAAAAATTTGAAAAACTTCGTTGCAGAAAATTTCATCTATGTTTTGAAAAAAAAAAAATAAAATAAAATTTGCTGGCCACTTCGCTCCATTTCGTGTATGACTCTTTCAAATCTAAACCATTCACTTTCGCTCTTGCTCAGATTTTTACACTCAAGTTTGAAAATAAAAAATAAATGAAAAATCACTTAAATTTATATTCGACTTTGCGAAATTCCATAGCTGACACCATTCAAATAGCATTGAAAAGTCTTCGGTTTGGTAGTTGATGGCCAGCTAAAGCGACTTTTGTAACTGTATTTAGCA
Source organism: Rhagoletis pomonella (assembly GCF_013731165.1). NCBI lineage: Eukaryota > Metazoa > Arthropoda > Insecta > Diptera > Tephritidae > Rhagoletis > Rhagoletis pomonella. The sequence goes on from NW_023458556.1 coordinate 32,382,779, forward strand.
GATACATATTAAATAACAATTCGCCTAGTAAGTGCATTAAATTGTTATTGCTTTTGCTATTGCCGTTGTCGCAAGCAACTGTAAGTACTTAGTTGTAGCATTTTATGGTGGTGGCTTTCGGTAGCAAATTTAACTTTTGTTGTCTAAGAGCATTCATTGAAATCACAACCTTTTTTTTTCCCCTGGCGATGCTTTTTGTTGCATAGTATAAAATTTTTATCAGATCATTGCCGCATTTAAGTGACTGCCACAACAGCAAAAACAAAAACAACGAAAACCCAAAATAGCAAATAAATTGTAAGCGACTAGCAATTTCAGCAACAATAAACATCATTAAATACCACATTGCTGGCACGCTGAGAAGCCGAATGTCAGGCAGATATATGTATAGTAGGAAGGGAGCGAGGCAGCAGCAGCTCTATCAACCGCTTGCGTCGGAAATGGCACACAAATCTGCTCTAATGCCCGATTTTGTCACAAGCATTAACCTTGGCAACTTTTGCTTTATCTTTGTTGACCGTCGTTATCAGCTTGCCCCAGTCAGTCGACCAGACAAACGCGCTGCGGCTGAACGAGCGAGCCGATGTCTATCAAAGGTGTGGCAAGGGAGTAAGTAAGTGAAACGAGTGAAGGGAACAATCTACCCAAATGTGACATAAAATGAAAGCAACAACAAACGACTATGCGGCAGCTAGCAAAAGTCAACTTTTTTTTGTTTGCCGCCTGCCTTATCAGCGGCGACAAATCTTGCGCGAGCAACGAACTCGCTCGGGGTGGTAATTTGACACCAGACGCGTAGGAAAATGCGCGTTTACTTTTCGGCCGCTGTTTTATATTTTTTTTGTTGCTACGGAAATGTGTTCACACCCGCTGCTGGCTTTTGGTTGAGGCTGCTGCGCCGCTTCTTTGCTTGCCTTGCCCGGCATCTCTGTCGCTTAATCGGCTGGATTCAAAAGACCACAAAAGAAAAAATGTTTTGCAAAAAATGCCAATATCAGGCAAAGTAGTAGTTGCTTTCGTTGCGCGAAATCTGGCGATCGATCAACGAACCAACCGACCGACCGACCCACAAGCTACCCATGCAGCGCTTTGCCATCGCCACCCATTATAGCCATTCTTTGCGCTTGCGGTCTACTTGGGCATACGCGCTGACGACCCTGCGAAGCGGCTTATCTGCATCTGATGGATGGATAGCTGTGACAGGGCGCATATCCTGGTTGCGTTCAGCTGCTGCGTTTATTTAAGCTTGAACTGGTTGGCGCGTTTGTTTCTTTTTGTAAGGAGGTTGTGGTTATAACCACCACCACCCTATCGACCGGCGCTCTTGAGTAAGCGGTCATTTCGCCGCTGGTGTTTCAATATCGCTTCGGCGCGCGTACGTACTAACGGTCGTACGAGCCCAGTGTGGCTGAAGTGTTGCTGATGCTTTTGTAGCGATGTCATCAAGTTATATCGATGACATTGGCTTTGCTAGAGTAGATTTAAATTGGTGCCATGAGCGAGGCGGAGAGAGTGTTTACTTTATGAGTGGCAGGAGTCGTACAGAGTTGTACTCAGGGACTGAACATAGCAGTTATTGATGAAAACTGTCATTTAAAAATTCACTAATTCACACAATCAAATTTGAAAATAAATTTTTATTTGTAATTTTTATGCAAAATTAAAAAAATAACAATTATTTTTGAGTGTTATTTTATTAATCCAAAATAACAATTATTTTTGATTTTTATCTAAATAATCTGTAACTAACAGTTTTTTTTTTTATTTTTATATTATATGCCTTAGATAACAGTTATTGAAGACTTGTATTTATAAAAGTCATCAACAAAAATCAGTCACCGACTTTTATTTTTTTAGTCATACGTATAAAAGTCACATATATCATTTTTCGCAATTAAGAATGTGTTGGAGAACTAAAGTTTACTACGACTTATACAAATTACTTTTATAGGTATGATTTTAAAAACAAAAGCCAGTGACTTATTTATATTGACGACTTTTATAAATAAGTCTTCAGTAACTGTGATATAAATTTTAAAAGTCGAAAATAACTGTTATTTGCTGATTATTTTGATATAAAAAAAATGCTATCTTGGATTTATAAAATAAAAATCATAAAAAACTGTTATTTAAGGTATAATTAAATAAAAGTAAAAAAAATAATTGTTAAAGAGCGATTTTTTAATAAAAGTTGTAACTGTTACGGTCCCTTGTTGTACTTAGGCTGCGTTTCACTAGATTCATTTAAGTGGAAATTACTTTAATTTCGAATTTTTGGTTTCACCAATTAATTTTAATTTGTTTATAATCTTGATTTAAGTGACCTATGATCTTCACTTAAATCAAAATAAAATCAGAATAATCACATTCAGAGATGTTACAGGTTTAAGCAGCTGATCAATATACACACACCACAATTTTGTGTATCTGCAGCTTACTTGTATACCAGCCCTGCTTTTACAACACAGCGCGCCAAAGCTTTCAAAAGCTCTCAGTACAAATGAAAGCTTTCGCTGGCCTAGTCTGTTTTACAACCACTATTTACTCACTTAAATAATTAGCTTATTGAAACTGAAAATAATTTATATGATAATTAAATAAAAAATTAAATTAAAGTTAATTTTCACTTAAATTAGTTTGGTGAAACTGGCTGTAAGATTCATTACTAAAGTTAAGCACAAATTTTTCTTCTGGAATGTTAAAGCTCAAAACTATATTTTTTTTTTTTTTGAAAGTGCGTCAACGGCAAATTGGTTAGAGATAGGAGCACCAGTATTTCAAAGAAACAAATTGATTGACTCGGAGAGATTTGAAGTTGTTTACTTTAAACCCCAGATTTGTGAAAAATATTTCATTTTCACCAAGCCTTAATTGCGGTTTATGTTATGTTATATTGGAAAACGGAGATTATAGCTCAACCTACTTACTCGTACTAAGCACAAGCAAACTAAGTCAAAAACTAGAAGTAAAAAATAAAACCTGCCGATCAACCTGTGTTAAAATTCTTGGAACTTAACTCAGCTCTTAACTACGGTTAAGCTTTTGGTGGGCATAAGCTATTAGGAGGTGATTCAAATTATTTCTTCATTAAACTTGCCAATTAGAGTATTCTCGATAATATTTTTACCAAGCAACAATTATTTGAGCCAGCGGAAGGTGGATTTTAAATTACAGAATAATTGTATATAAAACAGTTTGCAATCTTCACAAGGGCAGGGGTGGATTAAGCAATGGTTTTCAGTAGCGCTTAAAGTGTGATTCATAAAAATCAGTTTTGTGAGATTTTAGCACCCTTTACAGCCCGTTTTGTGTTAGTTGTTTGGAAGGTCATTGGTGGTAACTGCAAATTCTCTTATCTTACCAAAAAATTTAAAAATCCTGGCTTTGCTGAAAATATCTCTTTTTTACTCTACAAGAAAAAATTCATTGTCACATACGATAAAATTGACAGTAAATTTTTGGGGTAGCTATTGTGATTTAAGCCGTATGGGTTGATGCGTTATGGGTTGTGAAACAAACTTGCATCGAAAAATGAATTTCGTAAAAAAAATGTCATATACGACAATTTTGCGCAAAGGGGTCGTCGATGTTTATAGTTATCGACAGCATTTTTTTTAACATATTTATCGACTTAACATTGACTTAAATAAAGGTTAAGATAATCTTTCGGTTAATCGTTTTTCTCTTTCAAATCGATCAATTTATGGGTAGCAAAAAATTTTTGGAAACGCTTATCAACACTTACTGATATCGATATCTACTTACATATCCGTGTATTGATCGTTATCTAACGTAATATTTACATGTATATACATACATATACCGTCATCGCTTCCTTTGCCGATATTTTATCGACTTTCTATCGATACCATCGATTAATTAATCGGTATCATCGAGTTACTTATCGATGATATAGCTGAATCTGTTCATGCCGTTTATACTATTTATGCATTTATCATATTGAGTAGATATTTGTTTTAGTTTGGCAACGTACAATACAGAGTTATAAGCAAAGAAACATTTCACCTTATCAAACCAAAAAGGTTTCCCTTCGGAAATTGCATGCGAGTTAAAGGGGAGTAAATGGGATTTGAGAAACACAAGGATTTTGAAACTCGCAGTCAAATGACCTAATCTCGAAGCGACTTACTGCGTACTAAATTAAAAAGCGATTGTTTATTCAACTGCATTACGGTTTTCAAACCTATTTTTCTATTTTTTTTTTTTGTTGGTGGTTTCTTCACAAAAGCCATTTTTAATAAATCAAATTTACAGCTTTGACAGAAGCGCCGGCAATAACTCAAGTTGAAGTTGTTTTTAAACAATTTTTCAAATACACTAATGAATATGAGTAGAAATAGCGGCAACTCTGTGAAGCTGTTGGTGGCCCCCCTGTGCAGCTGTAACAATGCGCTACATGCAGTAAAGGAAACATTTTACGATTCAACAAGTCAAAATAACAATAACGCTTTGGCAACAAAGTTAAAAAGCAAAAGGTACTCGGAGGGCGAAAAAACGCCGTCACCTTCCGCGCTCATACTTGTACATATGTATGTACCTGTGTGTGTGTGTATGTATCTACTCTGTTTTTTTCCTTAGCGGTATAGATATAGTAGAATGTGATTTTGATTAATTAATTACCCATTGACAGCGTGCATACATACATACATACATTCGTATATGTTTATGAATATGTATGGAACAGCGCATGTTAAGGTGTATGTATGCCATGTGAAGTGTTAAAACTTTTGCTGTAAAAAAGTTGTGCCTTCAAAACAACTTTGTTGTGTTCAACTCTTTTTATTGTTGGCTGCTCTCCAACGCATGGCCAAGCCATAAACCACAGCCGTAAAGTAGAATCAGAAAAAAAAATCAGAAGTGAAATAAAGTTTTAAAAAATAGCGGCTCAAAAGCGCTAATGGCTATAGCAGAACATTAATACTCAGGTGTTGAACTAATTTGACGCTTTTTATGTTTATCGATCAGCAATTTGGTTTTAGTCGTACAGGCAATCAGGGCATAAGCCAAGGCTTGTGCGTTCATTTGACAATTTAAATAATTTTTTTTTTTCGTCTTCTAGCATTTTATATTTACTTTGTTGTTGCATTGTATGCTCCGGCACGGTATGTTGTTACACCTGAAATTGCTATTTGATGATCTTGTTTTTATTTATTTGCTGTTGAATTGCCAGTTAATGGCGCTATAAATGTATTTGGTTAGAAATATATTCCCTGTTATGGTTTTGAAGACATAACATGGCGTGATTTTGCAGAGTAAGCCAGCTAGTAATCATAAAGTTAAGTTATAAAATATGTAAAATTAGAGGTTAATGTTTTTAAGAAATGTTTGATATATTTGATTAAATAAGAACAGATTTGGATATAAAACTTGTTCTAAATTGGGCTTAAAAATATTTGCTCCAATAGAGAAGAGATTAAAATTCATTCGATAATAAATTAAGCTTTTTAATATAAAATTAATTGTTTCAAGCTTAGTTTTTAGTTTAAAAAAATTCGCTTTCTAAACGAATAACTCACAAACGATTAAATGTTGTCTTCCGAAATCATCATTCCATTTAAAATTCAAAAATAATAATAATAATAGATTGGCGCTTACACATACGTTAGTGTTTGGCCGAGCTTCTCCTCCGATTTGTGGTGTGCGCCTTGATGTTGTCACACAAAGAGGAGGGACCTACAGTTTTACGCAGACTCCGAACGGCGATTGTATTTTTATTTTTCATGGCAGAAATACACTCGGAGGTTTGCCATTGCCTGCCGAGGGACGACCGCTGTTAAGAAAAAACCTTTTTTCTATATTTTTTTTTTGCGACGTTGCTTTGACCAGGGCTTGATCCGAGGTGCTGTGGAGTGGAAGCGCGCACTGCTTACCACTACACCACAGCGGCCGACATTCAAAATTCAAAAATAAAGTCCTTTTTTTCTTTATGGAGTTTCCACATTCAAAAAAAGAAAAGTCAGACAAAAATAATGGTGGAGAAAAGCACAATAGGTCCTCTTTAAAAGGCCATCTTGCCTATTTCTGTAAAAGGTTATCTATCACGATTTCGAATCGAAGTAATAATCATGACCGCATCGAATCTTGTATTAACATAGAATTTACTTTTGTGATGTATTTAAAAATTTTGTATCGTATTCGGTCTACAAAAGTCTCCTAAATTTTGGAAAATGCAATGAGCCCTAAAGCCTTGGAGTCAGAAATGAATAGGCATATCCCATAGGAAGAGCAGGTATTCCCTTAGAATTTTAAAAAATAGTTGCGTCCTAGGGTACCTTATTCAAAATTTGTGTATTTTTAACCCGTTCGCCGAATTAGCTACTCTTCGTGCAAGTCTATGGACACAACGCTCCATCACATCATCACTAAAAGCCTAGATATTTTTTCAGAAGCCACTGTTCTCATCCCTGTTCCTATTAGAACTTTCGGCACTTTTCATGGGCTTTATCCGAACTCTGCTAGGAAAAAGAAGAAGTTTACATATTAGGGCGGTGCTTAAAATATATATTAACATTTAAGTTTGGCTTAAGTCAGCCCTTAATTTACTTCAACGTTCGACATCCACAAAAATTTTAAAACTTTAAACAAATGATTTTTTTTACATCGCAAAAATTCGACAAGTCAATCTAAAAAATTATATATATTAATGAAACTTATTGATATAAATTCATAAACTCGCTGAGTTACACATAACCGGTCAAATTAAATATATTTTCGAACTTTTGCGCTTAAAAAAAAGTTAAATTTTTTCAAACCCTGGTAGTGACCCCTAAAATTATTGCTTATACATATTTTAAAATTTTCGTGGATGTCTTTATTTTTTACGTAGAACAAAATAAAGGGGTGATCCAAGATGTTCATATTTTAAAGATAGGGTGGTCACATATGTATGTTCGGAGATAAGGGGAGTTAGTAGATATAAAAGGCACGCTGCAGGGCGAAGTTCTCTCCACCTGCAATTGCAATCGCAGTAAAAAGGATGTTGACTTGAAGTTATAAGAGAGCTCAAAGTAGAGCCGACGGAACGTTAATCCAATAAAGTCCGTTTGATCCTCTTTTCCAATAAAAACAAAATTCCCCCAGTTACGCTGATCCTGAACGGAAACGCTAAGGCAGGGTCAAGGAGGCCCATTACTGTCCCATAAGCATACAAGCATACACCATTGTATAAATGGAGACTTAAATGAAAAATATTCTACAAAGCAGTGGTTCGTCCATAAATCTTCGACAAAAGAACCATAAATTTCACTCATTAAGGAATCGTTACTCTCTACCGCATATCAATTTAGCTGGATTCACCGTTTTTCAACTTCCTCGCTCCTTCCCGAGAGGATAAATGCCTGAACTGTGGCAGGCAGGTAATGGCAGTGCCAGCTTTCCGTAAAATAAATAATAGTTCGTAGCAGGCACAACGCATTTAGCTCCTTCTGCGGTCCCGTAAAGACCGCTCCATTCAAAAGAAACAAACCGAAGAAATCTCAAGCGCGTGAAATAAAGAACTCAGGTTATAAAATTTTGCTGAAAGGTACTAACTAGCATATGCAGATATATTGTTATTAGATCTTCGTGGAAACAATGAACGCCATTCTACTTGATAGACACCAAATTTGTTATCCTTATCCGAAAGTAGTTGAACCGATCTGAATGCCTTACAGTCGCACATTCGCAGATCGACATTAGTAAGCCCGGTCAGGGAAACAACATCTAAAGACACATCGAAACACAGCTGCATAATCCATAAAACGTCTAACGGTGCTTGGAAGCCAAACAACCACTTATAAGCTACTGGGCAATTTATAGTTTTTTTTTTTGTTAATGATTACATATTGCAAATTACACTAAATAAAGTGTCAACAACTATGTAAAACAACGTCGTTGACAACCGTCATTATGCTACTTAATATCCGCTCTTCTCGAATGTGTCAACACTGCCATTAGTAGCTACTTGTCAAATGGAAGCATTATCATTGTGGCAACTAAATAAAAAAAAAAGAAATATTGAAAAAAGACAAAGAAAAACTATTCGTCGTGTGTCAAGGTGGGCACAAAGTAAATTGCAGCAAAAAAATAATAAAAATAGTATGTATTGGTGAAAGCACAAAGGCGACAAAGCAACAGCGGACAGCCGCTAAATGCTCAACATAATAAAAATAACAAATGAATGTAGGGGATTATGAAATAAAAGGCAAAGAGCAGCAATGGAAAAAAAGTGAAAATAAAAAGACCGAAAAAAAAAAACATTATTAATAATCGCATAATAAAAATGGATAACAAATTGTTATGTGCACAGCAGTGGCAAGCACTACTTGCCGTTGGAGTACGACAATGGCAACAGCTGAGGTGGAGAAGCGGGCTAACAAAAAAAAAAAAACACAAAAAGTGTGAAAGAGTAGAGGAGTACGAGGCAAGTAGTGCACCCGGCTCCAGCCACGAAATAACAGTGAACAATGACAATTGCTTCGCTATAAGCGTTCATAAGCGGCGGCGCTTTTAGCCGACGTCCGGACAAATGGACGGACGGACAATGTGCAGAGAAGTGCTGAGTTTGTGATGCAGTTTGGCCGCAACGAAAAAACGTTTACACGCATTTTGACGGTCACACGCGGCCGCAAACATGGATGGACACGGATGCGTGCAACCAAGGCACATACATATGTATGTACCTGCATATGTATGAACATTTGTAACGCCCTGCTGCCACGCATTTGTTTTTGGTCCAGTTGCTGCTGCTGCACGCCCATGTGTGCTCTCGACCATTTCAGCTGGGTTTTACTGCCGCACCTCTGAGTGCGTTTTCCGATGCGCGTTTCACGTTCGAGTAGTCATAAAGCGGTTGTGGTGCCCACATACATACATACATATATGTATGTACATATGTTTGTGCGAATGGTTGTGCATGTGAACTTGACGGTCTGTTGCAACAAGCTGAGCAGCAGAGATACCAGCCAATGCAATACTAACCACAGAGCATCGAATTGCATAGTGTTTTTAGTCTCGATTTTGAATGCGAAGAACTCCCAATTGAACCATTTAAAAAATTTGGTATATCTGTACATATACATATGTAGATATGATTGATCAGAGGACCATTCAAGCAGTAAGTTTTCGTTACACAAGTTAATGTTTTTATATTTGTTGAGCTCAGGTGAACGCCATAGCTGAGAGGCCCAGGTCCAATGTCTGGCTTGCGCCGCATCCAAGCTGGCACATGTAGATATATGTATAAAAGGTTTTTCTAAAATTGATCGCCTGTCAAGAAGTATCAGCGAATCTCTGAATATCTTTCTGCTGTGAAAAGATTCCCCTTAAAAAAACTGTTTGTCGTTCGGCTTAAATTGTGTAGGTGGCTCCATTTGTGTGGCGAGTTCAAGAGCCATGAGCCATGAAATACCTTTCAGAAAAAAAATCCGCCAAAGCACAACCCCTACTAGAGGTAATCGAGCAGATACCCATTTTATAACAAAAAGCGAAAATCAAAATTGCAATGTTTGTTTGCAAATTTTAATGGGCTATTGAGATAAGGAAAATATCCGAAGATTACAAAAACAAGATTCAATCCATTACGAGAAGTTTCGAAAGAATCCTGAACTTCAGTGGGATATTCCGAAAACATGCTAAACAATCTCGAAAGGGCTAGAACGAAAACCCCAAAAAGCCACGAATCATTTGATTCGGCTTTGAATGGGTGTTTATCAGACAGAAAATTGCACCTTGCTTTTGCTTAGAAAATAAACATTTTCGGAATTTCTTGTTTCAAAAATTTGATTTGGCCAAAATATTTAAGTTATGAAGAAAATCTTGTTTACAATTAGGTTTCAAATGGTACTCTCTGAAGTGATCAGAATTTAAAAATATATTGTAAACGAGTATATGTCATATGTATGTATACAGATATGTACAAAAGGGTGTTCCAAAAAAGGTTTAAAATGTTAAGCTCTCAACCCCCTAGGATAACCACCTCTTCAGATACCCAGACCCCGAGATTATTATTTTTTTGTTTTTACTTTAACCCTGGAAGGTCATGCGAATTTTGAGAGATTTTTTACAGGTTATTTGAAACATCAAAGAAATACTAAAAAAATAATGTTAACATCTACACCGTTCGTGCGAAGATGAAAGGGAGCGATAGTGTTTTCTACACAGAGAAAAAAGCACTTAATAAAATGGAACAAAACTAATAAGATATTTCTACGGATTTTTTTTTCATATATTCAATTTGCTTCCAGAGGCCAAATCTTTTTAATAAAACCAGAAAAAAATCTTTTGGTTTAAATAAGGTTGTCTAATTAAATGCTAAAAGTAGAAATTGAAAAAAGTCCACGCAGACCTATCCTCGATCCCTTGACCTGAGAGCCTGAGAGCTGTAAATTGCCATTCAAAAGTTTACAGCTCTATCTACTCAGCTACGATGGTCGCCTTACCGACAGTATTCTATTGAATAATATGAATTTAATATAAATTCAAGAAGACATTACATAAAAGTAAGAAGAAGAACTTTTCAACAAATTCAAGAAGACATCACATACAATTAAGAAGTAGTTTTCATGAAACACTATTACATGCATAGGTCTGTTAAACATTTCCAGTAAGCACTACGAGCGAGACCGTAAACAAAAAATTTAGATCAAAAAATAAAAACAAATCAATATATAGATATGTATATAAAATAAAATAAAAAATAATAAATATTTAAAAAAATAAATAATAAAAAAGGATTAAACGGAAAAAATTATAAAAATAAAAAAAATAATAATTATAAAAAAGAAAAAAATAATAATAACAAAGAAAAAAATAATAATAACAAAGAAAAAAATAAAAATAAGAAACAAGGTCCGTTCCAAGGATTTGTCTAATGTCGAACAAGAAAAGAGCTGTCCAACTATATGCAGAACTTGTCGATATGGAGAAAAGGTAGAATCGATACGCCTCTTTTTATGTAAATCCATTTCGGCAGTAAAAGCTACTCCAGCATTTGGAGTCTCGATTCTTTTCTTTGGCAAAGATTATGAAAGTCGACCGGTCGGGTCTACTCAAACGGACACTACAGTGACACTCCTAAGCTATGTAATGCCCATTGGAGAATTTACCTCCTCCTGCAACTCATAGAGGGCCATCATAATATGCAAATTGGCTTTCGAGACCATGTTATTATTTATTATAAAAGTTATTTATAGATTTTTAAATCAAAAAGACAGTAGAAGGAATTCTCAAAGTGTTGCAAAGACTTCCTTGTTGCACGGTTCACGGTAAAAACCGGTTTCCTTATGGGAAAACCTTTGAAATCCATGCACCCCCTAATGAAACCTTTGAAATATCTCATGTTTTTTCCTTTAGAGAATTTCCGAACTTTTCATGAGACCTTTGTATTTTATGCTTCGGATTCTTTCGGGGTTTTCCGATATCGCGATCGATCGTAAATTTTTTTTAATTTTCGGGATTTGGGTGTTTCTTTATAGAATTCTTCGAGTTTTATTCCTTCCTTCGAGATTTCCCAAGACTTGAAAAATCTTCGAGTTTGTCCAGATTCTTTCGGGAATTTTCGTGTTTTGCTTTACTGTTTTCCTCGAATTTTTTTTAGAACTTTTCAAAAGTTTTCGTATTTTATTTTTAGAATCTCTTTATTTTCAGATTTTTCGGGTCTTTTCGGAATTTATCTTTATTTTAAAAAACTTCCATAACATTGAAAGATTTGAAAAACTCTTACCTCAGTCATGGTCTGAAATACAAAATTATTTAAAAACATTTTAAAATTTTTCAATAAAGTTTAATATTGTCATTAATTTTAAAACCACTGTTCCACAACTCTTCAATTGGCAATGAATATCTCACACCGATCAGCTGATGAAGACACCGGCGGACGGTCAACAGTCAGTGGTTGATGTTTAAACGTACACCGTTGCTGCAATGGCTTTGCGTGCTGTGCTGCCTGCACCGGTACGGTTCGTGCCTTTTTGTCGAGTGCATGTGTAACGAATTGCCATTCGTTGCGGTCATCTGCGCCTGCGCAAACGTATACTGGCAATGTTTTTCGATATTCGAATGCTCGAAAATGTGGTAACTGCTTTTACTTTCCTTTATTTTTTTGTATTTTTGCTTTTTTTAATGTTATTTACGGCTGAGTTACTTCGTATTTTTTTTTTGTATCAAGTTGGCTGCTAATTGTTGCCGCAAAACAAAAAGGTCATTATCAGCTAACAACAACGACAACAACACAACCGACATGTGTAAAACCACTTAGGCAAAAAATTTTGTGTTGTTTCAAAAACCCAACATTCGAGTAGCCGCTTGTCATTTGCTGCGCACCAAAACATTTGTCATACTTTTTGTAGGTGTCGGGCATAAGGTATCGGTAGACAGACGATAGCAGCAGCAGCAAGACAGTCAGTCAGTCGACAGTCGGTCTGCAGTTGACAGCCAGCGTGGCGACCAACAAAATTAACTTGTGTGCAATCGTAATTTCGTTAAACTTGAATGCTCATCCAAATCGGCAGCCAAACGCTAAACCTTGACGGGCCGGGCGGATTGACTGGCTGTCTGATGGATTGCCTAGCTGTCCGATTGACAGTCTTTGGTGAAGCAGATTTCGCGATTTCGAGCTGTAAATCACATTTGCGCAAGAAGTTTTAAGTTGGTGGAAAACCTTTTTTATTTCAAAATCTGTTTATTGACTGGGAAACTGCCGTCTTCCTCGACCATCTACACGCGCTCGCCGTGTATTGACTTTTGGGCGCTGCTGGTTTACGCTACTCGTACTTGCCTTCACATCGCCGCTTAAATCCCCAAACGCTGTTGACATGCAAGCAGAAAATATGGCGCAGTAAAATCACTGACTAGTCATGCATTCATTCAGTCACTCAATCAAATGTGTGTGTGTTTGTGTGTATTCTTGTAAATCTGTAAATTTGCATTATATGTTTGTATGTACCTACAATCGTAAATGTTCAAACCTAGCCGCTTTTTCGCGCTATAGGGTTGCCAACCGTACTAAGTCACGTACGAGTTTTTGCATTCACTTGATACGCGGTTTTGTACTTTAAAACGACGATAAATATATTTCAGTAATTTCCAAGAAAAAAATGTGTATTAAAATGGATGACCTTTATACTGAAATAACAATATTAAAAGATTATCAAAAATAAAAGATCATTGTGAGTTAATTAACAGAACCATAGATCAAAAAAGGCAACCTTTTTAAAAATACCAAATTTACTTAAAACTATTTCATTTCTGCTCTCTATTCCTGCAACTTCGGCATTCACACAAAGAGTTTTTTTTTATACTATGAATATGAAACAAAGCGACTACCTCACTAATAAAAAATTAATTTCTGATTTATCTATATTAATTTAAATATTGATTGCAATAAAGCATATGATACTTTCATTTGATTTGTACCATATTTTTTCAGATTTTTTTTTGAAAACGTACTATAAATTTCTTAGAAAATGTTGGCAACCCTAGCGCCGATGCAACAGTCACTCCACAACAGCAAACAACTGATCGTTGCGGCGGTTATGGTTCGTTGCCGCTGCTGCTGCCGTTGTTGCCACTGCTGCCAACAATTTGCTTTATTTATTGCTGTATAAATTATTTTGCATATGCACTATTGACAGCTAGAAAAAATATTGCAATAATAAAAAATCAGTCGCATAATGCCGAACAGAAATAGGAGGGAGAAGAAGTGCATAGTTTCATAAGTTAATACGTAGTGTGTAAATATTGACAATTTAAATGTGGGCGCGGCACATTGACATACGCCGTACGTCCGATCCTAGCCAAGTACGTTTGTTGTCGCTTTGGAACGTCACTCGGCTGTTTGGCAGCTCATCCTAACTTTTTTACCACGCTTAAAAATGCAATGTCATCTTTTTTCTCATAAAATTGCATTAGCTTGATTGATAAAGAGCGTGTCAGACGTGGCAATATTTCCAACTTTTCCATGCAACTCGCTGCCAAATTAGAAAAGAAAAATTGTTATTTCGATGTGTGAACAGCCAGAACGTCCTTTCTGTCACATTTCGGAAATCAGTTTGAGAAATAAAAGTTGCAAAATGTGACTGCAAATGAAAGAGCGAAAACCAATTTCGAAAGTGTATTTCAACTTGCTCGTTCGTGCTGCACTAGCAATTTTTATTTCTGCCTGCAAGTGCTGTCAAACTAATCGAGTATTGCCGTGTAAACTAACAGAAATGATTTTAGCTAATTATTTTTCGGAATTTTTAGTTATGAATAATAAATTAATCTCCAAACTGAAAATTTCATTTATTATAACCAAGATAAATAACGAACAACCGGCAAAGCGGCTCACGGTTGCATTTTAGTATCGAGAAAAATTGCCAGAAATTTATTCGCTGTGTGAACAGCCAAAAAGAGATTGCAGAAATTTTCCCTGCAATCCGCCTTTCGCAAATAAAAACCCATTTTCGAAAGACACTTTGCATGCAAGGTGTAACTGCTTTCTGTAATTTCTCAATTGTTAGTGTTTTCTCAATTTGTTAGTGTTTTCGAAAGCTATTAAGAATTGTTAGTTTCAAGAGCGCATTTATTTATTTAAAAGTGTTGTGTGTTGTAACCCGACCAAGCTACCGACATGTATTTCGACCCACTGAATCCGAATCTGAGGTCCGTTTGACTCGTACACCTCCGAAATTTCGGATAAATTACGAAAAACCGAAAAAATGGCCAAAAATTGGCATTCTTTTTCAATTCGTTCAAAATTTAGGAGGTGTATGCGTCAAATGGTCCCCAGGCTCGGATTCAGTGGGTCGAAATACATGTGGGAAGGTAGATCTGGTTAAAAGCACACACCTTTTTTTTTTGGGTGCCACCATTGTGATTATAAGCTATGCTTGCGCGCACACTCACAAACGCACATAATATAAGTAGGACTTCATTTAACTTTTTCATTCGATTTATTTTAAATTTCTAAGCTGGTGGCAGTCCTTGTCAAAAATTTTTTCGAAATAGATTCCACTCTTGTTCGATACACATATAAAAATATTTTATGTAACTTGTTGATTGAATTGAATTGGCGGCCCCCCTTAAAATATTTTTTTAAATAAAGTTTTTTTAAACTTCTCTCGTTTGATACCCTTATTAAAATATTTCGATTAACTTTTTAATTAACCTGACTTTAACTTTTTAAACAGATGGCAACCCTCCTAACGAATGTTCTCGATATAAATCGTTCTTGAACCGCTTTTGTTTGGATACCCACATTTTTGTGATATTTTACTTAACCTTCTAACTAAACAATTTAAAACAGGTGGCAACCCCCTTGAGAAATATTTTTGAAATTAGTCGTTTTAGAATACCCTTCGTTTGGCACACACGTCGTAGGAATATTTAATGAAGTAATCGATTTCAACTTTTGAAAAAGGTGGCATCTCTTCAAAAATATCCTGTATGTTCATCCAGTCTATAACCTATCTGTCCGCATCTGTCTGATTTGGAAGAGTAGTAGGCCAGAATACCGAGAAGGTAAGGTCGCTAGGTCTTTGCGTCGGGTATACCGGGGCGATCTAAAAGCCTCTTAAGGCTAAACAGCCCGCTATTCTGGATCGATTGGAATCAATATGGGTAGACTAAACATTATCTTATGTATATCTTTAGATTTGTAAAAGTCAGGAAAAATAAATGTTTAGATTTCAAAATTTTTAGCCACAGTACAAGTTTCCCACATTTGCTAATAATAAAACCGCCCAAAGAGAAAACGATTGAAAAGATTTAGTTTTGTTTTTCCGTTCGAATAAAAATTGCAATGTAGCACAATGAACACTACGCAGACGCACCATCGATCGGCAACTTCAAAACATCGATCATCGGGGCGAGCAATTAAACTCCAGCAGCGTTTCAGCAATTCGTGAGCTATGAGAAAATCTACCGTCTAGCGGTCTTCTTTGCATCAAAAACCTAAGCTGCTGGCTGTGAGTCCTTATGGCTGTGGCCACTGTTGCTGCTACCTTGCCGCAAAAGCAATCTATTGTGTGCTTTTTGTTGCACAATTGAAAACGTTGCACGTCTTTGGCGATCGTGGCAGACAGTGAATGTTGTTTTTATTAGTTTTAGCTTTTGTTATTGCACTTTTTTTCGTATATTCAATAGCTTCTTTTAGGCTCATCTTGTCTTTAAATACTTTATTATTTTATGTTGCTTCTTTTTTATTTATTTATAAGTTTAGGCAATTGCTGCAATTTTGATGTATTTTTCATCGATTGCTGCAAGTTTAGGACGTCATGCGAAGGTGATGCACGCCATGAACTTGTTGACTTTGGGATTTTTTTTTTTTTTTTGTAGTGCTGGTGGCATAAGGAAGACAACAACCCAAATTGTGGTTGCGGTGATGGGGTTTGTGCAACTTTGTTGTGTTGGAAAATAGTTGGCGCTTGAAATTTTATAAAGAAAGATAATCTGGGTAGCTTTAAAAAAAAGTTTATGGCGATTTCGTTTCTACAAAAAATGGTTCCTTCTCCTTAGTGTTTGTGCGTAGAGGGCAATGAGGAGGTTGCATTTTTCGGTAGAAACGAATATTAGCAGAAACTTGATCTTCCAATAAAACAAAAATTTTTTTTGGAAATTTAATATTTTTTTAATTTTAAAACATTTTAAAATTTAAGTTGTGAGAAATTCGTATTTTTTTTAATTTCGAAAAATTTCAAATTGTAGATAACTTTCAAAATATATTTTTTTATTGCGTTGAGAAAAATTTGGAAAATAGTCTTCCTTGGAACTAATATGAAAAGGAACTTTAGTAGTTCAAAAATCATTGGCGTTATTAAAAATTTAAACTTCAAAAAAAGTTAAATTTTAAGTAAGTTATTAATTTTGAATTTCAAAAAATTTCGTATCAGATTTTTGTTAAATTCATTGAAAAATATCTGGGTGGGTTTAAAAAGCTTTAATTTCACGAATTTAAATACAAATTTAATTTGAAAAAGTAAAAACTTTTGAGAAATATTTTTTTTTCAAAAATTTTTAATTTTAATTAAAAAAAAACAAGTTAAATTTTTTCTTAAAATAACGATTTTGAATGTATGGCATAGTAAACTTTTAAATTTAATAATTTTAGTCTTCCTGTTAACTGGTCTGTAAACTCATCGCTTAAAAAGTTAGAGACAATCTCTATTCCGTCGCAAAAGCGTTGCTGACAGCCGTCAATGCGAAGGTGGACGACGGCAACATTTGTCTGTCAGCGAGTCAGTCAGAAGCAAAAAGAAAAACACCACTACAGTTTAGAACCACTTAAAAAGGTTAGTAGTTTAAGAAGGAAAAAAAAGACAACTGCAAGCGAAAAGATGGCCAACAAATTGACTCGTGTGCCGTCTGCGCGTCCCCCCCTCTTTCCGTCGCAGCGCAAAGTGACCATGCGGCTTTACGACTTTAGACAACCTCACTGCAACATTTAGCGGCTCGCTGACTGCACAGCTGTTGGGTTAGTCAGTCGAAACTACAAACGACCGAATATACAGCTCTGCCTCTGCCAAGCGATCGAATGATGCGATTTATTTTTTTTTTTCTACTACGTTTGAGCTACATCGACGTTGACGGCTTCCAACCGGCAGGAGGTGCATAGTAATTGCTTAGGAATCATAAAAATAATGTACCAACTTTACCAGCTATAGAATACTAAGAGCAACAGTGGAAGTCTGAGGCAACGGCAACAACAATAACAATAACAGTAACAGTGGCAATGGCTGGAGTAAGTGCAGCAGCGGCTGTGAAATACACACAAACACAGAAATGCCGCCATCAAACGTCGTTGTTGTTGTTGTTGGTATCGTGCAGCAGCAATCACTATTGTTGTTGCTTTTATTGTTGTTGTTGGTGCGGCAAGTTCTTGTCCAAATGTAGTTAGCCAAAGTCATAGCTATTATGGTGGCTACTTGTAGCCTTTTTTGTATTTTTATTTAATTTAATATTTTTTTTTAATGTTTTTCGCTCTTGTAAGTTGTGCATTTTCGTTGTCCAGCTCGTTGAGTTGCTTATGCTGCTTTGGTTTATAATTTGTTTTTTTTTTTTGTATATTCTTATATTTCTTTTCTTTTTTTTTTGGCTAGGGTTTTTCTATAATTTTTACTAATTTTTAATACAATTTTGCTTTCCTCCTTTTCGGTGTGCTGTGTTGTGTTCTGTGTGTTCTTTGTTCTTGTAGTGATCGTAAAATAAATGAGCTTAAATTGCAAAGAGTAAGCCGTGGCTTAAGTCAGTTCTCTTTTGAGCACTACACTAAAGTCAATAGGTTGTGTTGCAGTTAAATTCGACCAATCATAATTTCATAACAAGCTGAGCGCAATGCTTAAACGTTAACTTTAATATATTTTTTTATATAAAAAACAGCTCTTGAATTTTTTCTAATTAAAAATTTAAATAATATGTATCCTAGTAAACAGCTTAAATTTAATATTTAATTAACGCAGAGAGAGAGAGAGAGAGTTTTGAATATAATATTTTCAATTCATTAATTGTATGTAAGTGTCCGCAAAATCCTGATTAAAGCTTCTTATTTTAAAATTTAAATGGCCGCACGATTTGAGTTTCTAGGCATGTTTCCTCAACCAGTAGACTTTAGCCAATTAGACCAATTGTGTGAGTGAGTACCTACGCTCTCATTCCAAATTTCTTTCTATGATACAAAAAGTACAAAACAGCCTAAGTCTTCTCAGAGTAGTGCACTTTACAATAATAGTCTGCGGTTCTCAACAAATCGCAAACTCTAGCTTACCCGTATTAAGTACATTAGCAATTAATTAATAATAATTATTAATTCTCATCCCATTAAAGGGTTAAATGAACGTTTGGAGGCAAAATTGTTGGTCAATTCAAAACCGGTAATTTTAAGACTCAGAAAAAATTTTGGATATTAAAAATCTGGAAATAAGTTTATGGTTTTAAAAACTGGACATACAAATTTTAGGACATACAATTTGATTGCCATAAATTTATGGTCATCTTAAAACTGAACGTAATTTTTTAGACAAAATAAATTATGGACATAATATTGGTAATTTTAAAACAAAAAAAAAATCTTGACATAGCTACATGTTTGATCTTATAAAAACTGAGCAAACATTTTTGGTAGTTTAAAACCCGGATATAAATTTTTAATTCAGAATTTTGCTTATAAAAAAACGGAGCATAAATTTTAGGTATTCTTAAAACAGGACATCAACTTTTGAGGATTTAATGTTAAGTTTTTAACATTATATTTTTGGCCATTTAAAACCCCGACATAAATTTCGTGTTTAGAAACTGGACATAAAATTTTGTTTATTAAAAACTGGGCATACATTTTTGTTCATCTTAAAATAGGACATATGTCAATTTTTAGTCAAAATTAAAAATGAACTGCTTATTTTAAAACTTGGACAATTTTTGATCGTTAAAAATCTGAACATAAATTCTTAAACATTTTAAGAAGAATTGTGTTCCATTATGGCAACGCCGGACCACTCACAAGTTTGATGGCACCAAAAATTTACGAGCTTGGCGGATAAGTTTTCATACATTGACCATATAGCCCGGACCTTGCACTCTTTCTTATCTGACTAACTATTAAATATAGTAGACAATGGCAAGTGAATCTACTGGATCTTTAAAAGTTGGAGATGAAATATGAAAAATCTACCCGATAGATGGCGTCTGATACGACAAGATAATCCTATAGGTGTCAATGGAGCAAAGATAATTCTAAATACCGTATTTAAGTATCTACAATTCGATGCAAATTCAGAATTTAAATTTGTTAGATGAAAATAAACAGATATTTGGGCAAAGATTTATTTGATAGCTTGCGCTGGGTTCGATATATTTTTAAAACTTCTACTAGCCTCGTCAAATTTATTTCAGCAGTCGGATTGCAATATTCGCTATCACTAATTTTTATCGCCACTTTTAGTCGCCACTACTTCAAAAAAATGCTTTCAAGGCCCCAAAAATTGTAGTCTCGAATTCAGAATTTCATAAAAATTTAACTCCATCAATTAAATGTTTTTGCAAAAATTATTCTTTCCTCTCGCCTTGTCTCACCCATCTGCAATCACAATTGAAATCCATGCAGATTTTTTCTGCTGCCAACCTGCCTGCCGCCCAACCGTCAAATGCCAATTGCATTGAACTAAAGTGACATTTGCGCGCTGGTTGACCAACTGATGCTGATTCACCGCAGCGCCGGCATCAAACTAGCTGCTGTCTGCCACATCTCATAAACGCTGTCAACACGATATTGCACATTCGGCATAAATCCTCAGAGTAATGCAATGCAGGCAGCCAACTGCCAACTGCCAAATGAGCTGCTGAGCTGCGGAGTTGCACGGCTGTAAACGTCACAGCTGTAGGCCTCAAAACTGCGCGCGTTTATGCAACATGACACAATGCGTTTTTAATGTAATTTTTTCCTACTAAATTCTAAGCGCGTCTGCCTTTTTTGCTATTACTATGTTGGGCAATAGAAATGCCTGAGCTAAAAACATAAAAAAACCAAATTTCGAATAGCAGGCATTTCAGTTGCAACATAGCTAAATGAGCAGCCAGTGCAGTGCTGCCTATTAACTTCAACGATATGACTTTTCACATTGCTACAACTCAAATGCAATGGAAATCAGCCTGCAATTTAGAATGGATGGATTTTCCACTTCCACTTTTGCACCATGAAATGATATCCAACCTGGTGATGGCAAGCTGCTGCATGCCGCCTTCTACATGTTGCATGTACATGCTACCTAACAGCACATTATAGGTTGCTTTGCTGTTGGATCACCGTAGGTGCCAAACTTGTTCTATTTGGCAATGCTGCAGGCCAACGAGTTTAATGTGGCAACAATTATGAGTCAACACACCTTCACCTGAGTACATGGGGCACTCACTTGTACGCCGCTTACAACAATGCCGCTTTAAGTGTGGCTTGAATAGACATTTCGTCCAACAATCAATGCCCTTTCGGAGCTGCGGCGGCGGTACGTGTGGCAGCAATCGCAACAATTGCAAAAAGGCCATTGTGGGGGCGAACTGTTGTTGAAATTGCAAAGTCACGGCCCATCAATTGGGCCATTGCTAGTCAGCTGCAGCAGCAGCAGCAGTGTGGCATATCAATACGCACATTTTTCATTTTTCTCACACTGCCACAAACAAACGCATAGGGTCCCAGTTAGGTAATATTTCCATGGAAGAAGGTGGTTGTGGCAGGCAGCAGCAACGCCAAACTCCAACACTGTTTGCTTTGTTATTACCGTTTTATGTCTTTTTGTTGTTATTGTTATTTGCACTGCAGCACTTTTATGGCCCTTCCTCCTACTGTTTCCCATAACTCCTTCGCAACCATTAGCCCGACTTATGAAATTGCTGCCTTTCGTCAATTTCCTTTGCGATTTTTCAAGTGAAAAATATGAGATTTTACTGCTGATGCCTGGCTGCTGATGCCTGGCTGCTTAACTGACTCGCTCAGTGACTAGCTGCCTGCCTGCTTGCATGCCTGCCAAATGGTATTAACTGCTTGCTCTGTTTTCTACATTCTTGCCTACTGCCTCTTTGCTTATGCTTATGGCCAGACTTTTTTTGTTTTCACATTAAGAATTTTAGTTACCACCGCAGCGTTGCACGACTGTTTTATGTTGCATACACGTGACTGCATGCTGTTGGCACCATTTAACACCTATACTATATTATTCTTATAGCATTCGCCACTAGTTTTTGCTCTGTAGAGTCAAGTGTGATTGCGCAATTTCGGGTTAGGCAGAAATATGTATTAGCACTAAAATTTACTCCATTTGATAGGAAATTAAAATTTTTCCTAACTATTTTGGTCATATACCTAAGTACATACATACATATGTAGGCAAATAAGTTTTCGGCATCACTGGAAACTACTCTTCTTGAGATTCGAATAGTTTGATCTCAGATCTGATTGAAAACCACTTTATTTTGTTAATTTTAAAATTTTATATTAAGGTCGTATAACGGTTAAATGATGCAGAGAATAACTAAGGCAGTATTTGGCACCTTAACTAGAAGGTGTGTGCAACACGACTTATATTCCACAAGGTTGGAAAAGAGTCGTAATGTTGTTTTCATTCCCAAACCTGAAAGAAAATCCACTGACTGAATAGACATAAGTTTTACAACCTTCCTACTAAATGCTTTGGAAGGTCTATTAAACACGCGCATCAGATTCCTTTTCGGAAGATCCACATTAATAAGTATTGGGTCATATGGAAGATCCCCGCGGATTTTTAGGTAAATTTTTGGAAACAAATTTCCTTACTGAACATCATTTTTAGTCAAGTATATATTGACATTGTTGCCGTTGTGCGACTAAAGGGGCAAGTCGACCCTTTTTAAGCGCCAATACCCTTTGACCCGACTTTTTGAGAATGTTGATTTTTTGACCCTTTTCCAAAATTATGTGCGACTTTTGCTCCATTTGACAGATATTTTTTATGCCCGCTATTTTCTTTTTAAATTCAAGAGATTTATTGTTTTACTAGTAAAGAAAAGTAAAAATAATATGGTGACCCTTTTTTTCGTCAATGACCCCTTTTTTGCAACTTTCTGAAAATTCTCAACGGCAACACTGTATATTGACCATTTTATCCATGATCTTTCATAATTCTTCGGCGTAGAACTTCTGTGGTTTACCAGCGAAAAACATGGCCGACTGATTTTCAGCGGCTCTTCGGCAAATTTTTTATCATTAAACACTTAAAATAACTTTGTTTGTCGTCAATCCAGCAGCCGGTTTCCAACTTTCGCTATCGCTAAAACTAAAATTTTATTCGAATTTTTGGCGATCTCCAAAAATTGCAAATCCCTCATCCCTGTCGCTGAAGATTGCCTAGCCTAAATTGTAGTACTTTATCCGGCCGCAAGTGGCGCTGTACAGCAACAGCAGCTTTCAAAAATTGTTTCCATTTCATTGCTGATAAATAATGTATAATACAAATAATTTGCAAATACCTTACTCACTGTTTATATGACGGTGAAAACTTCTTTTTCAATATCCACTCACTTTATCCGGCACCTTTAAAGGAGCAACCCATGCGTATTTTTGCACTTGAACCTCACGACCATAAGCCTAAATTAAGAAACTCATGATTCGTATTGTAAAATATAATCCATCAAAACTCAAATAAAAGAAAAAACGGAAATTAAAAAAAGGTTACAATGTAAAAAATAATTCTTTCTTAAATTTTTTTTATTATTTTCAACTAAAAACTATTTTTTCATAACTATTTTATTCCAAAAAATGTTCGTTAATTGATTTTTCAAAAATTAGTTTCTAACTTTTTAATTATTTATTATTCCAAAAAGTTGTCTTTAATCTCATAATTTTTTACTATAAAACAATTTTGTCCAAAACAATTTTTTTATCTTATTTTAAACGAGCTTTTCCCAATTTTTTTTTTTCAAATATGTATTGGTTTTTCCACAAAGAAAAAATGTTTTCATACATAAGCTCTTATAATTTTTGTAGCCATTATTTTCTTAAAAAAAAATTTCTAAAAATTTTTTCTCACTACTTATTTCCGATACATTTTTATTTTCAAAAATTATTACTTTTTAACATTATTATTAAAAAATAATTTTTTCCTGACATAAGTTTACGGCAAAAATAAGTTATTTCTCTAAAAAAATTTTAGTTTCTAATCTATGATCTTTTTTTTTAATTGGGTTAACATATTTATTTCCGAGTTTTTCTCTGAAATTTCGTTTTATAGTGAAAGTAATTTTTTCTTAAAATAAAATTTTCACAATTTATTATTTTAGTTTTAACGAGCTTTTCCCAATTTTTTTTTTTAAATATGTATTTTTTCAAAAATTTTTATTTTTTAACATTATTACTAAAAAATAATTTTTTCTGGACATAAATTTGCGGCAAAAATAGTTTTTTTTCTCAAAAAATCTTACTTGAAATATGTATTTTTTTCTTCATAAAGACAGTTTCCATTGGTCCTGAAATGGTTAAAGCCAAAGAAAAGTTTAACAACAACTGATCATTATATTACCATGGTTGAGCCCGTGAAATGCGCATTTGAATTCTTGGATAAAAATACGATTCATACAACCCAAATTACTGTACTCTTTGAATAATGCTTGTGCCGTTTTTTCCACCTACCTAGAATTGCGGTGGCAGGAAGTGGTAACATTTTTTGGTAATAAAATTGTCCGGTTACAAAATCATCGGCAACGTGCAGAATTAGCTGGAAGAAACGCGTAGAGAGTCTTATACAGCCTATTAAATATTCAAGGGATCTTCAGCTGAAGGCGTAGACCAAAACCAAGACTTTTGCTATGGATGTAAACAGTTAGTAATTACTTGTTATAGAATTGCGTTAGAATTGTGATCAAGACTGAACGGGCAGTGCAATGTCAGAATATTAAGCTGCATCAGACTCGAAAGAGTCATGCTGTTGGATTTCAAAGCGAATAGCATTTCGACGGCCGAATCAAGAGATATCTGGCCCGTCGTGAGTTTCCGACGGCAATAAACTGCACATTCGAAGTAATCAATTTCCTTGTTGCAAAAGCGATATTTATCAAACAAAAATGTTTGCATCAAAATACATCTTCTCAATCATTACTAAAAAAATGCACTCAAGTTCAACTTTTTTCTTTGCAAAATCAATATGGATACATGCATACAAATGTATGTAATCATACACATATCGCCTAATCCAACTCAACCATTCGTCATACATTGAAAACTACTACATAATAGAAATCCGTCGCAATCCTTGCGACAATTAAATGTTTTGGGTATTTAACAACAACTTTTTTGTTTATTTTGTTTATACAAAAAAAAAGTTTTGCATAGAACACCAACAAAGCAAGACAACACACATATCTGCATATCTACATATACATATGTACCACCAAAGAAACCCCGGTGGTGTTGCATACGGCATTCGCTAAACCAGAAGCAAAAACCATAAAATATTGAAGTTAAATAACAACAATACAAAAACAAAAACAGCAATAATAAAAACAACACATTTTGTTTTGGCTGGCAATCATAGAATGCCTCAAATATCGTCCGGACGTAGCGGCGAAAAATGACGGTAAACGAGAGGACCAAGTTCAAAAGTTAAAAGAACTTTGTGCAAAAACTTTTATCGCAGCTGTTTTTTTTTGTTTTTTTTTGTTTTTAGCTTCTTGTTGCTTGCATTTTATTTTCACATTGATTTATTGTTCACTGCCAATTGTTGTTGTAAATGTTTTTGTTTTTAATGTGCATGCTATGTGTTGGTAAAACAAAAATTAGTATACTGCGATATTCAAAGGTCAGTTGTGGCATTTATTATGCCATCGTCTGCAGCAATAAAAAAAATGCGACGCATTGCATTGATGTTTTCTAATTGCTCGATTAACATCTTAAAGTTTGCCAAGTCTTCACTCAGTAGATATGCTCAAGTATTCAGTATCTCTTGAGCATCCTCATACTCCTACAGAGAATTATCAAACTTTTTTTATCCTAAACTAGCAAATTTAGAAGTACGAAATTCGCGACGGTGGTATTGTGTCCTTAATATACAAATATATATATATATATATTTTTATCAAAAATAAATTTTGGAAATTTTTTAATATATCCCAGTATAAAGTTTTAAAAAGATATTTTCTATACCTATTCGCCCTTTTGCTACTAAAAGTTTAGTCCTTTTCATTTCTTCTTTTTCTTTTTCTCTTTCTCTTTCTCTTTTTTTCTCTTTTATATGATTTCCATATTGTTATCCTATTTTGCACTGAATTAAAAAAAAAAATTTTTTTTTGAATGAATCATATTTTTGAAACTTCAAGACCTTTCACAAAAATTTTGATGTCAGAAAGGACAACCAAGAATGCAGTATATTATTTTCTTTGCGTGTAAAATTTACTGCTGCACGGTGTTGTTGGTTAAGATAGTTATTTTTTTTATTTGGCTGTTTCTTTAGCATTGTCTTGTACCTACGGTGACCATCCGTACTTTATTTTAAAAGACCGTCCTTTTTTAAGCTGCTGTCTTGTGGATTTATTTATTTTCCTACTACTTTATTTTATCCTAAATTTTAAATAGTCCTTTTTTGATATATGCAAAATTATTTCTTTAACATCCTTTATTTAATTTTAAAGTAGATAAAAAAAGTCGCCATCCTTGTCATTTACTTTATCAAAACGGGGCATTCAATACTCTTTTCCCAATGTGAGTGAAAATATTCCCAAAAACAAAGAAATCAAGATTTTGCAAAGCATATTGTATTTGGTAGAAGTTGTCCCCGTATTCCCATTAAGTAGATATCGTTCGGTGATATACCAACCACTTAGCTAATAGAGAGGTAATCAAGAAGAACTATAAATTCAGATATTTTTCCATCAATTCTTGGTAAAATTTGCCTGGTATGTAAGATACAGTTTGACTATCGGGCTATTGGAATACTTAAATAGTTACGAAAACTTTGGTAGGGCTGTACGATAAAGCATCATAATATTGCGATTCTTGTCAAGATTTTTAAATTAAAATTTGTACTTTATTTATAATCACTTTTTTTCCTATAAATGTATGTATATGTGCCACACATCGTCACTTTTAATTCAATGTATTGTGGAGCAGTGAACTATGAAATACGTTAAAAACCAAGCTTAGTTCCTTCTGCCGTTTTTCCAATCTAAAAAGTGTCGTTCTAAATGCCATAAATTCTAAATGCCATAATAAATAACTAAAACCGATTTTTATTATACATTGATATTTTCGAAACAGGGAAATCGCAATAAATGACATTTTTAACCAAAATTGTAGCCTGACAGACAGCAGTAATGCGGATTAACGAGCTGAGAGGTCGTGGGTACGAGTCGCACTGCCAGTAGAATTTTCATAATTTTTTTTTTTTAATTCATTAATGTTTTTGTGGATTTTTTTAATAAATTTGTACATCAAAATTTTAAGTTAAATGATAATAAAATAAATAATATGAAATTAAATAAAACCAACAGCTAGCCGGTTAGGTCAGTGTCATCATCGAAAATTCCCCAAATCCGCATAATTTTGAAGATTAGCCGCTGAACTTAATGCGGATCAACTACAGTTAATTCCCGAGATAAACACGAATTAACGAAATGATCCGTATCAACGCCGCCGCGTGTCTATGCTTTCAGCTACATACTCAGGATCTAGAAGTAAATGGAAGCCAGCCACGGCTTCGCTAGTAAACCACATCTTTATTAAACACTCTTTTGTGGCAACGTCTTTTTTTAAATGACATCAGCTCCTGTTTTCAATATTCCAGGTTTTTACGCTATGCAGATAACCTCAAACTCTTTTGAAGAGTTAATGACTTGTCGGATGTTTCTTTTCTGCAGCACGACCTGAGTAACCTCGTCAGTTGGTATCATACCAATAAGCTTTACTTAAATGTTAATAAGTGCTTTCATATGTCCTCAAAATCTTCAAACATTAGTTTTTCTAATTACAATATCTGTAGCACTCGCTTGGCCTCCATGAAAGAGTTTGTTGACTTGGCGTAGACTCTAATCTTTCGTTTGTTAATCATATCTCTTGTGTGCTTCCAAAAGCCTACAGTAACCTGGCTTTCCTACGTAGATATGCGAAACACTTTAAGGAAAGCATTATTAATCTCTTTAGTACGATCAAAAGTAGAGTATGATTCTATTATATGGAACCCTATTTACGGCTGTCGTGCCATCAGAATCGAAAGAGTGCAAATTGTTTCGTTTTGCTTTAAGTTCCCTTAATTTTTATCACCCGATGCCATCTTATTTTTCCGTTGTAAGCTTATTCACCTAAAAGCTCTTTAAACTAGAAGAATTATTCAGTTGCTACGTTTGTTTTTGTTGGCTCTTTGAATTGTCCGGTCCGTCTGGAGAAGATATTTTTGAATGTGCCTCACATATTTCTACGCTCATCTCTGCCGTTTTACTTGCGTGCTACAAAGGCTGACTTTTACCATTTCGACCCGGTTTTCGGTGCTGTTACAGAATTTAACAAGATCTACATTAATCTACAGCAGTAGATCCGCAAAGGCCGCACTTAAAGCATAAACAGACGGCAGCGTTGATCTGGATCAACTCGGGAATTAACTGCAGTTGATCCGGATTAAGTCCGAGTTAATCCGGATAAACGTTGCCGTCGGTTTAAGCTTTAAGACTACAAGAACGAAAAAGCTGGAAAGCGCACAAACGTGTGAAAATTAACACCCATCGCTCAAAGCGGATTACTACACAAAGAAAAAAAATTAACCATATCTGTTTTTTTTAAACTAAAACACATACCGTCGATGTTTTTGCAAAACCGCCCATCGACCAGTCGCAAAACCGCCTAAATCGCCGTTGTGACCAAATTGAGAATTGCTAACCCTGAACTCCAGGCATCGAGGTTTATGCATAAGAATCGTAAAATCGTTATTAAAATAACAGATTTGTAAAATAATAGCTAGAGAAAATACCGCCTATCAAGACGATGCCTTCAAAGAAACACCGTTTTTTCGCTCTCCTGTAAAATTTGAGTGCCGTAATATAGGCGGTTTTGCAAAAACATCGACGATATGATTTTGCGCCAAACGACCTTTTGTTTACTTTAATCAGATTTATTTTTGGAGATTTTTTTCTGTTGAACACGATTTCGTTGTGCACTTCACAGATGCCTTTTTCGTAATTACAAAAAAAAAAAAAAAAAAATATAAAGTATGTGTTCCGCCTAATGGGATTCGGACCTGGACACTCCTGGCATCAAACAATTGTACCAAGCATCTCAGAGCAATCAGCTACAGCTACCATACATGTTGCCATGTTTAAGTTTGTTTAAAAAAGAATTTCTATTCACAAATTTCTAATCGCTAAAATGAAAAATCCAAAAATAACACTTTTTGAAAAAATCATGTTACTTTTTTCTTAGTGCAACCCTTAGTGTTTTACGAGATACAAATTTTGCTGAAGATTTACGGGCCTGTACGTAATGGCGACGGCGAATACCGCAGACAAAGGAACCATGAGCTGTGTGAGTTTTACAATGGAATAGACATGGCGCGGTCAATGGACAGAAATGCTCCAGCTCTGAAAGTATTCAACTGGGAACCCGCTGGTGGTAGGAGAGAAAAAACGGAGGCCTCCTCTGCGACGGAAAGACCAGGTGGGGTAGGACTTGGCTTCACTTGGCATTTACAATTTGCATCAGTTGGCACAGAGCGTACAATTTAAACGCAGCGGTAAAGTTGAGCATATGCACAGCAATTGGAATCCAACCTAACCTAACTTTGGTGAAAGTTATCTTTTGGTTACCAACTTTAGCTTCCATGAATTTTTTAAACTGAAAATTTTGTTGGAATAAATATTTGTACATAAGAGTGGTCCAAAAAAAATTTTCCCGTAGTTAGGGTTAGGGGCACCTTCCAAAAATTTTCCTCTTGCCGAAAGAGATGCCGGCATGAAACTTCACGTTGCTAAGTATACACTTAGAGGATGCCCATAAAATGTTTATATTTTACTCTAGTAGTACATTTCACATATATTAACCAAACAATTGGTTAAGTAACCTAAGCCCATTTCAAATTTGAATTAACTGAAAAAATATTACCAACTTCTGTTGTCATGGCAACACTAGCTTTTTATAAAGCTCATCAATATTTGTCAGTCTTAAAGGCATTAGGTAGCATATTTTAAGTTCATTGAGCACCCTGTATAGGTTACAGTAGAAAATTTAAAGTTGATATAAATATTAGAAATGCCAACAGGAAAAATCTAAGGGGGGTGCCCCGATTTCTACCATGAAATTTTTCCCCCATACAAAATTTGCACCACTCTAATGTTTGTACATAGGTAAATCAAACCCTTATCAAAAATTTTGGTCACAAATTAGTGGAACTTGAATTTCTAGATCGAAAATTAAAATTTATTACTAGGCGTGTTTTATTTGACCAGAAATTAAGGCTAGTAGCTTATTTCCTAGCCAACATTAGTACGTACATACATATAATAATGAAAAACTATCTTGGCTTGTAAATTGAACTAGAGGCATTGTCATTCAGTATCAGAAAGATTTCTGCTTCAGCCAATCAGAAAGAGTCAAAAGCTTAAATTTGGCACTACAAGGTTTAAAAATTTATATATACAAAAACATTAATAATTATCAAAAAATATTAAAATTGTATGCATTTCATCTTGCCACAAAAGAGTCCAATGCGATAACTAGTTCATTAGCTCATGCCTCAATAAGCTAATTTTATTTTATTTGACCAAGATTTAACTATTAGCGTGTGATGGTTAAATAAAACACACCTATTATTGATGTTTCTCAAATTTTGAACACTTAAAAATTTAAAAAAATGTTAAGAACGAAAAACCGAAATTTTCAGACCTTGCTTTTAGTAGATACGCAATTTTTCTCTATTTTCATATTCTCTTCCTAAACCAAAACTTTTAAAAACTGCCTCTCCGTCTCTTTCAACTTGCAAAAGTGATTTTTTTCTCTCTCCACTATACGTCTTTTTTCACAACAGTGAAATCCGTACCAGCTATAGTCTCATAAATATTTTTTCCCCACTACTGTATGCAACCACAATATTGCCTTGAGACAAATAAACTCTCGTTTAAATTTCGCCTACTCACCGATATTATGTTGATTATTATGTAAAACCGATCCGAACGCCATTAGATCCTTAACCGATGGTGTTCTTGAACCGAGCGCGGCGAAACCGTCGCCCAGAAATGACGCCAGCGCGACAGCCCTAAGGGGCGTTTTCGATAATTCGGTTAGAATTTTGTAGCTTTCGCTTAACACGCCGCCGCCGTGGCAAGGCAAATTGCCGTGCGATTGCTTTTCAGATTGTTGATGTTGTTGTTGTTGTTGTTGTTGTTGTTGTTGTTGTTGTTCTTGTAGTTGATATTCCAATTGTTTTAGTTGTTGTTTTTGTTGCTGTGATGCAGTTGTCACTTGCTCTGCAGCCGTCGTCGTCCTCGTTATGCTAAGCTTAACTGCCGTTGCTTTAATTGTAGCCGTCGGCAATGCACTTAAACACTTTGAAAACTAAGAAACTCACACACTACACATTTTGACACTTACATATGTACGTATGTATGTAGGCGCAGCAGTTGGAGCGCACGCGAATTGTAATGAATTTCGTTGAGGCGACGGCTCAACGTTTGTGTGCGTGGCCCTTGGCGCGTCCGCCGCGTAAGCGTGCGCGCGTTGACGCGCTAATGCACGTAAATGCACACAATTATTAGCCTACTTTTAGGCGATGAACCCAGCAAACGCCGCTAATTAAGTAAGTAAGTAACTGGGTAGGATAGCGTGTGCGTGTATTGGAGGAAGCTGTGGAGGTAGGCGCGCTGCCAAACTAAGTAACTGACTGACGCGTTATCTGTCTGGCTGTCTAGCTGGCCGGCCGAAGTTGGTCGGGCGCGCACAACAGCTCACTTATACTACGGTTAATAATAACAAGAACAAATAGAGTGTTGAAGCAACAGCTTTCACTGGAACCGAACCCGAAAAACAAAGAACACAGATACACAGTTAGGCAAAAGAAGACTTGTTACTACACACACACATATACCCACACACAAACACTAACAATATGATAATATGTAGCATGCACGCGCTGAATGCGGCTTTGTTTAATAGCGTTAATTAGTGCGCGTGTGCATATGCACGAGGCGGTGTTCTAGTAGGCGCGGGCGCGGTTGTATTTTGGTCGCAGTTCGCGTGAAAAAAGGGTTTAATGACACGACTTTTGGCTGCTGCAGGCCTTTTTGCTAGCGAGCGAGCGAGCGCAAACACTTTCTTACATACGCGTCTGCAGTATATATGTATGTATGCACTTAATTATTTTCACTTGATACACTTGCACTTTCGTAGATGGTTCTGCAGACATATGCGCGCACGCTGGTATGAGCGCGAAGGCTTAAAGCAGGCAGATTGTTGTTGCGATACTTCTTTGGTGGCACAGCGCACTATTGTCTTGTCTGTTGAAGGCTTCAAGGCTCCCTTTCGCGGTGTGAAATTCACTTTTGGCACTTGACAGCTGTGATAAAAGCGCGGAGGCAGGTGGGGCGCGCGCGTTGAAGGAAGCTTGCGTTTTGACTTTGGAAATGTGCAACACTGGGCTAAAAGGATGGCGCTTGAATGTAAGCGTTGGCGTTGGGCGTTGAGAAATTAACTGAACGCGCGGCGCTGTGCAAAAACATTAAAAGCAGATTTTTCCTATATTTGCTGAGACCTCTCAAATTTTTGTAAAGTAGGGATATACTTTTTTCTCAAATTTATTTTCTAAAAATAAATATCGCTTGTGTTTGCTTTTTTTCGGCGTTTCAATTACATTTGAACATTGAATTGGCCAAATTTTCCACAATTTTCAAATTATACACGCTGTCACATCAAAGCACTTGCTTCTTAGTATTTCACGCTTTTTTTTTATAAAATCTGTTTCTTTTTTAAATTAAGCATAAATATTTCTTTCAAAACTTTTTTAGCATTCTGTTTTTATTTTTATTTTATTTGTTCTTTTTTGCCACGTCAATGCAACCGCGCGCGGTTCAACTGCAGGTAATGTCAACTGTCAGTGGCGGCCAACAGTGGCATTGACAGACAGCTGTTACTGGCTCAGCGCCAACGCTTTGTGCTTAAAATATGGCTGCACTTTTCTTGTAGCAAAATAATCGAATAAATATGTATTTACTTTACTTTTCACTTTTCAATTTGCTGCTGCTTCTTCTTCACCTTATATCAAACGCGCGCGGTATTATTCCAAGCAGCCGAAAGCTTTGTATATATTTTGCGCGACTCAACGTACCGTATTTGAGAAAATCGTTTGGTGGCGCACGTCAATAATCAGCATCAGGCACACGCCAAACCAGACCAACGAGCGTACAACGCGAACGTCGAAATGAAACTGAAGCGTTTGCCGCACGGAGCATATTCGAAGCGGCAGCGCCGGTCACAGCGGCCACGACCATCGACCGAAACAAAGCACGATGCGGACGCAGTATGAGCGCGCACACACACACACTTACACATGCGCGCTCGCGTACACCAACAAACCTGCAGCACCGCAAGATGAGCGCACCAACCACCACCAACCAGTAGGCAATAAGAAGCAAAAACAAAGAATACAGCAATCGAACAGCTGCTGCAGGTAATAAAGAGCAACAACTCGCAACCGGTTTGCCAACCTCCTCGTGCAAGCGCATACAAACGCGCCACCCCAAATGCCAACAAAAACATAAGCGCCTCAACGCCGCTCTCGTTGCGCTCAACAAGCCGTACTCACTCATCAATGCGCTTGAGCACGCTCGCATATACTGCGCCCAACTGGGCGTATCTTTCTCTATGCGCGCAAAAGAGCGCGCGCTAAGTAACGGAATTTCCCCTCCATCATTGAGTGAGCAGCCGTTAAGTTGTAAGTGAGCTCTCTCTACAAAGCAAGCGAAGTGCGAGTGCGCGCGAGATGGCGCTACTCTACACCAGCCAATTGGTATTGCACTCTCACTCGCACAAAAATCGCAATGGAGTCTGTTGCTGACATATTTGGGTAGTGTTTTGCCGGCATGGAGCGCGAGTGCTAACGACAGCCCCGTCGCCTGTGGCGTTTAACAAAAACAAAAACAAAAAAAAAATAGCAAAGGGTACCACAAAAATACATACATATATCCAAAAGGAGCTAGTGCAGCGCACCGTGCCGTGAGTATTTCAATGACAATACGAAAAGAGCCTGGCACCCAACTATAGAGATATACTCGTGGCCGTTGAGTGAGCTGAGCTTTGGAGCGAGCGCGTTTTATGTGGTTGGAGGGCGTTGCTAAGCAACTGGTTTCGCTCAGCATAAGCATTGAAAGGCGGCACGAGGCTTTTGGCTGTGTTGTTGTTGGTGATTGCTTGCATGGTTGTTGTTTTTATGATTACTTGCTCCGTTGTGCAGCCCCGCATATGCGTGTGAGTGCGTGTGTGTGTGTGAGGTTGCGCGCGCGGTCTCCTGTCGGAGTTTGTCGAACCAATGGCATTTTTCAAAGTGACATTTTGCTCTTTGCGCTTCTTATTGTCGGCAGGCGCTACGCGCACGTGTTGTTGTATACAACGTTTGTTGGTTTTGTTTGTGCAGTTGACTGCGGATTTTGTGTGTGTGTGTGTGTGTGTGCATGCGTTTCTTTTTTTTACTTTTATTTCTTCCTTGCAGCTACAACAAGTTTTCGCCTGCGTTTTTGCTTTTGTTTTGCCTTTTCTTTGGACTTTTATTTGCGCTTCTCTTACAATTCTCAACTGGTTGCTTTTGTATTTACACTTGTTGTTGTTTTTTATTATTCTTAGCTTCAGCTTATCAATAGCCATTTGTTGTTATTGTTTTGTTGACACCATGCGCTTGCTTTTTTTATTTTCTTAGCTGCATAGATACATTTCTGCTGGTTGTTGCTGCTTGGGGCGGCATTTTTATTTTTGTGATTCTTGTTTGTTGTTGTTTATGTTGTTGTTGTTTATGTTGTTGTTGTGACTTGTGGCTTGTATTTTCATAGTCGTTTTCCAAGGTAAAATGTCAAATGCGCTGCGTACTGTCAGTCGTGTTGGTTGCCTTGCTTGTTACTCTCCATGGCAGTGGCGTCGTTGGGGCTGTGCTTGAATGGGGAACAGCGTAGATGTATTTCTTTTCATTCATATATGTATTTATTAAAGAAATGCTCGGTGTGAATGAATGCCAATTATTTATATGTATCTATGTTTAGACTTCAAAATGAGAAAGTTGCCACCTACATTAAAATATTCAATTATTTAAGTAAGTTTCAGTAAGTTGCCTAAAGTCAGTTTTTGTTGTATAAAATTCAGGTAGAATGGAGGCTTTCAGTATGCAGTTATTATATATGCTTATGTTATTTCTTTTGAACAGTAAGAAAGTGCAGCTTTAGAAATAAAGCAAATGTGCGTGTTATTTTCCTCCAAATCGTAAGATTTAGCATTTTAGTCTAAAAAAAATTAGTATTGCATTTTACACGGCTAATTACCAAAGGGAATAAGTCAGCATTTTTCCGATATCACAAATTTGATACAGTTCAACTGAGCTCTAATCGAACCGAACTGCATTAAAATTTTCATATCGAAAATATGTTGACTTATTTCCTATAATATTTTTTTGGGCTATTTTTTTGGCAATTTTTTTCTTTAGCTTATGGAATGTTTATAATTTTTTTTAGGCCTAGATATACTACACAAGCAGCACCGGATAAATCCACATTTCAAACTGTGTACAAAAATTATAAAAATTCAACAAACTTTAGCAAATACAACCAAAAATTATGTAATGTTGTAGACTTTTATACAAAGAAATAATAAACATTAAATGAACAAAAGAAAAGTTTTCGAAACTGGTAAAAATGTCAGTTTATTTAATCAGCTGACCACATTGTTTTGGCATCTTTGAACAACCTATTTCGACTGTTTATACTTAATAATAGTGGCTGGTATCTCGTTTTGTGAGCTTCCTGATTTTATAGTCCATAGTTCGCTTGGATATTTTTACTTTTGAAAGTTTTGTATAGATATACTATTTGGTAGGAAAACTAAATACTTCTGGACTTTTAATTTTGCTCATAAATGTTCAAGGATTTGATCTCTTCTCTCATTTGATTTTTGTCTAGTCTCGTATTTTGCAGAATAGGTTTAATATACGCTTACATATTTTAAGATATA
This sequence comes from Rhagoletis pomonella, assembly GCF_013731165.1. Taxonomy (NCBI): domain Eukaryota; kingdom Metazoa; phylum Arthropoda; class Insecta; order Diptera; family Tephritidae; genus Rhagoletis; species Rhagoletis pomonella. The sequence goes on from NW_023458556.1 coordinate 32,418,447, forward strand.
ATTAAAATTATAACATGCCACCGAATACTCGAATATGTAAATAGAAATATCAGCAAGTCTTTTTTTATAGAAATAAAGATGCATATCTATGAACGCTCCGGTTAAAAGATCATTCAACTTCGCACCCATGGGTGGACCACAAATGTAAGGGCGCCCAAGAAAAAAATGGAAGGACGAAATGTTGAAGGACCTGTCTGTACTCGGGTTGAGCAACTGGCACAAATACGCATAGGAGAGAGGCAGTTGGAGAAACTTTTTGTCTCGGCCCCAACCGGCCGCATCTGTCAAATAAGAAGAATAAGATCTATGTATGTATGTATGTAGTTCATTCGATTAAATTTTTTCTTAATAGATCATTGATCAAAGATCGAATTTGGATAAATAATTTTCACTGGGGACGCCTCTGTCTCGGAAGCATAGAGTAACATGGAAGCTCTCAACTTACTTCTTGTTTTTTGTGTTGGTTACGCCAGTTTCGTCAGCAAACTGAACTCAAGCAAAAGCAAAAATAAGCATATCAAATAAAAAAGAATAAAAACAAAAAGAAAATGAAAACAAATTTCAAAGTGAGGCAAAATATCCGCCCCTTTGACTTTTCGAGTGAGCGTATCGCAGCGCCAGCAACTCTGCCTTGTCGCTGCTGGCGCTGTTGTTGTCTCTGCTGCTGCCGACGCAAAACTCGACCGACAACTGTCACGAATACACTTGTTTGTGTCTGTGTTTTGGCGTTGTCGTTGTCATTGTCTTTTGTATATAACTTTTTTCTGCTTGTTTTATTGCTTCAAAGATGCTATGCTGTCCGACGAAGTTGTATATTTACTGTTGTTGTTGTAGAGGTTCTCGTTGTTTTTGTTGCGCCAAGTTTTCAACGCTTAACATGACACGGTAATAAGCCAAAGATCAAAGAGGCATACAAATTTTTAAAAGGAAGCATAAAAAATAAA
>NW_023458556.1:32419400-32425470 GCF_013731165.1 Rhagoletis pomonella
TAGTGTTTGGTAAAAGTCCCGAAATATCTCTAAAAATAAAGCATGATCAATCCCGAAAAGTGCCAAAAAATACCACAAATTCCCGAAATGATCTTGAAATTGAAAACTCGAAATATTCGGCAAGACACCGAAAAATGTTCGATAAATCGTAAAAAATGAAATACAAGGAATAAAACAATAAAAATCCGTTAACCGCAAGCCCAAAAAAACAGAACTCACTCAAAAATCCCAAAATCAATTCCATAATGTACTTCAATTTCTTGAAAAAAAACCCAATCGAGTTTATTTAAGTCATGAATAAGAATTAGAGGAACGCGTTTCTGTCTTTTGGATACCAAAATCTTAAAAAAGCTTTACAATCTCTACAGTCTTCAGTAGATTAAATTACACTAGATACATCCCTGTGAAAAACATTTCGAGTGACCTACGGTATAGGTCATAGCATTGTTCGAATAATTCCCGAAACGATGTTTTAAAATTTCTCGAACTCTAAAATTTTTGCGTATCAAAAAGTTTTTAACTCAGAAATTTGTTAAGAAATTAAGGGTTTATTAAAAAAGAAGAATGCTCTCAAATATTTCAGACATAATCAACTCGTCAAGAACATTGAAAATATACGGAAAGTTTCTCAAAGAAATTAGAAATTCCAATTTTTGGTTTGATTTCATTTATTATACATATCGGTGGTCCTCTGCAAAAAAAAACACAATTCAAAATTCAAAATATAAAATCTTTTACTACTTTTAAGTGGCTCACTTCTCCCCTCATTATCAATCCATGTCTACTAAAGTAAGTAGTAAGGATTACCACAGTAAATCGTAAGGATGATGAGACATGGATTAGACAAGGCTTTGAGACATGAACCACCTAAAAGGAGTAAGTGTTTTCATTTTTTAACCGACTTCCAAAAAAGGAGGAGGTTATCAGTTCGTCGGAATATTTTTTTTTTTTTTTTTTTTTTATGTATGTTACCGCATAACTTTGGACCACGTCAACCGATAATTCTTTTTCCATCGGAAAGGTAGTGTTTCAGAGGTGGTTCCATACTAATCTGGTTAAGATCCGATCAGTGGATCATGAGATATATATATATATATTTTTTTTTTATATGAGAGTTGAAGTCGGTTTTTTCTTGCTAAAAATTACTTGTTGTATTTTGAATTGTATAGTTATTGCAGGGACCACCGATATTTACATACATATATACATTAGTTCAGTAAGATATGAGACCATGAAAATAGAAGTGGCCTAACCCACATTTGTTTTTTTTTTGTACTTCCTAAAATAGCCTCAACTGTGATAAATTTTGAAATCAAGGTCGCTTATTCCTTAAATAGATGGTACGCTATGCACCTTGTACTTAAAAATTAAGGAATAAGCGACTTTTATTTTAAAATTTATCACATTTGGGAATATTTTAAATAGCTAAGTACAAACAAAAATATTTTTTGGGTTAGGCCACTACTGCTCTCACGGGCTCTTCTATCTAATCGTTCAACAGTTTTTTTTTTTTCGAAAAGCTCAGAAAATGTCTGAAAGGCGTATCTTAAGTGTCTTTCTATTCAAATCCTTGGAAGAGTTCGAAAAAACTATCGTCACCCTTGTTTTCAAGATGACGACGACACCCGAAAACCATCTGCAAACAAAGTTTTGCATTCACTGTGACTGGCCTTACTGTCTTCTAAACAGAAAACGGAGCACCATGCAAAAAATTTATCAATTTTCGATACTGATATGATTATACCATAAGTACATGATTTTTCCAGAAAAAAAACACGAAAGAATAAACTTTTCTTTTTTTCGTTATAAAATTTATTTTCCCATTGACCTAGAGACTTGAAACTTTACAGTGCAATATAAAAGATGCGCTAATCCGATAGGTGGCGCAGGAGTCGAGATATTTGAAAACCCCGTATTTATAGTCCGATTTGGTTCATATATCGTATATTAACTACATGAAAATAACTCCACTAAAAATTTTGCCAATAGGTGGCGCACGAGTCGATATGTTTGGTAAACTAATACTTATGGTCCGATTTCGTTCATATTTAGAAAGCTTGCTTTAAAAATATTTGTTTTTACTATAAGGTAACTTATTATAATGTATTAATCATGTGTCTGAAGCCACCAAATCGGAACACTACAACATATAGACGGGATTATAACCAGCGTTCCCCTTTTATTAATTTTATTGGTATCTAATGTTTTATCCAATTTGGTAATTTATTTTTACCGAATCAAATCTCAAAAAAAAATCAATTTACGAAAAATAATGAAACTGAATTTCAATAAAACAAAATATGATTTGAATGTTTCATTTTATAAAGTCTAATTTGAATACTTTAAGTATACTTTAAACGGTTTGAGTTAATTTATTTTCAATGTATCGTGTTTGATTTTATGTTTAATAAAATAAAAAAACCTAATTTGTTTTAAAGGTTACAGTTTTATGTCGAAAATACAGGTTTTTTGGCAACAATGTCTGCAAAGGAGAGTTTCAGAAAATCTTACAAGCCGTGAAGCTTTCATCTTTTTGAGATAATTTTATTCACCTGTTGACATAAACTGGGCGGTATCTTTGCCAAAACTTGCAAAAATTTTGAGTTTCAAGGCATCTAGAGTTTGAAGTTCATTCGCATAAGTACGGCCGCATAAGTGAACGGGGCTTAGAAAATTATGTGTCTGATAATTCACTGTTGATATAAAGCGTATCCAAGACATAGCGAATGATCAGATGTCTTCAGTTGTTTTATGGCCTGAGCCTTATACAGGTGGAGCTGTACATTCAAATAAAAAAAATATACAATAATGTGCCATAAGGCAGTCGTTTCTTGGGCCACACTTTAGTTCGAAATTCACACGAAGCTTTTCCGATGTTGTAGCTTTCGGCGCTCATGCCGACGCCCAAATTGTAGTTGAATAGAATGCTTAAAGCCATAAAAGTTTGTGCAGCTAAGGACACGAACACATGAACAGAGAGTTTGTGGTGCAAATCATCAAGATCGGGCTACTATAACTTATAGCTGATAACTGATTATTTAGATGGGAGGCTTTGATTTAAAACTCTATGGAACTTTGTGAACAATTTAATAACAAATCGTAAAAGATGTACTAAAAAAAGCATCACCCGATCGTGTTGTATGTATAAGCTGTATTTGCCATACAACGGAGAGTTCAGATAATCTGCTATGGCTTCTTCATTTAAGTGCTTAAGAACCTGAAATTTTTAATGTATTTGCTTATAATAAGTTCACACTCAATTCAGTCTAATGTACATACGATTGAAAATGTAATAAAAGGTGCAAGATACATTTTTTTGCATTTGTGAGTAAAGCCGAAGACGGCAATTTCCTTACTCGTTTATTTTCACTTCTATCTAATATTTTGGGAGGTGACCCATTTTTACCGCACAGGGTTTAATACGAGTATTTCCGTGCAGAAGATCAATACTTCTGAGCTCAAAAGAGATAAAAAGACCCATTACAACAGTATCTGCATACATTTGCATATGTAAGAATCATCCTTTTTCAGAAAGTTGTACGGGTTTCACCATACACAAATGCCAACGAAACAAAACAACAAAAAAAAGCACAACCAAAGCAATGTACCTATTCTTGTTGTTGTTGTTGTTGCAGCCATGCATTTGGCAAGGTGAGTTCTTCGCTTTAGCCTAGGTACACACAAGTTGACAGTTGCTAGCATGCTGCCAACTGCTATGTGACAGCGTGGTAGGTATGTCCATCATTGCGGCACAAGTGGCATGTGGCATTTGGCATGCTGAACGAGACGTTGAGGCATGTTGTCATTGTCGTTGCTGCAGTAAACACAACAACCAGCAGCTTATGTTGCGTTTATTGCAATTTTTGTTGTTGTCACTGCTGTAACTGAATGTGCGCAGGCTACTGCCGCTGCATGGCTACAAATTCTGATTATTTTTTCATGTACATATGTATGTATTTTGTTGTTGTATAGTTTTGCTCGCTTTGCGTCCACCCACTTGCCCGACCTTCAACAGTCAACATCTTCTGCTTCTTACTTTGGCTCAAACGTTTTTTTTCCTGTAATATTTCGCTATATTCTTTGTGTGCCTCTTTGAATAGTTTTTACTGCTTCTGCAACTTCATGTTTCGTATTTTTATCTTATCCACATCATCTACCCATACATACATATGTACATAGAGGTGGGTGTTTGCTCCAGTCCAGTTGCACGCAGCTGTCGTTGGTTCGCTCAAGAACTGGTCACACTTTCAATCACACACACATGCAACTCTTACTTACACATGCGCATATACGCTTGCATTTTCAGTGCAGACTCTCATACATACATATGTACATATATCGCGTGTCATGCCACTTGGCTTGCATTGCTTTGTCTTGCTGCATGCAACTGATTGCTGCGCTGATATTTACTGAAGTTTACTTGTCCTTATCATTTCTCGTTCCACCCAGCTTGCCACATAGCTATTGTTGGCCATAATATTTCTTTGTTGCTGTTATTCCGTTTTGCTACTGCATACTCTTACATTGTACAAGGTGGCATGGTTCCTGTCATTGTTGTTGATATTGTTGTAGGTTTGCTTGTTGGCACTGTTGTTTGGTTGGCAAAACTGTCACTTGTTTGCAACTTTATTGTTGTTTGTACTTTGCATGTATGCAAGCATGCATAATATGGCTTTTCCTTTGCTGTTGTTTTTGTTGTTGTTGCTCGTATTGTTGTCACCAGCGTTTTCCTATACAAACATAATGCATTCTGAGGACACGCTCATACACTCATGTGCCCGAACTCTCATCTTGCATATACTATACATATTTGTTCCTTAGTCTAGGCAACATTCTCGCACAGTGCAGCGATTTAATGAAGTGTACCACATAATTCTTTTGAATCTTTCATATTTAATCTAAAGGCGAACTTAGGTTCTTAATATGTATGTAATAAAATATTCGGCCGCTGTGGTGTAGTGGTAAGCAGTGCGCGCTTTCACTCCGCAACGCCTGGGTTCAAGCCCTGGTCAAAGCAACATCGCAAAAAAAATATAGAAAAAAGGTTTTTTTCTTAACAGCGGTCGTCCCTTGGCAGGCAATGGCAAACCTCCGAGTGTTTTTCTGCCATGAAAAGCAGCTTCTCATTAAAATACAATCGCTGTTCGGAGTCGGCGTAAAACTGTAGGTCTCTCCGATTTGTGTGAGGAGATCAAGGCGCACACCACAAATTGGAGGAGAAGCTCGGCCAAACACTAACATATGTCTGAGCGCCAATCTATTATTATTATTAATAAAATATTTAAAAAATTTAAGCACATAATTCAAAAATTACGAGATTTGTAAACCAAGACTTAAATTTTCTACAAAATCTCTTACTGTACTAATTTTTTTAATTTTTGGATTAATCATATTTTTAAAATTCTTTTTGAAAAAATCCTGACGTATGAGAAAACCCGAAAAACGCAGTTCCACTAAACTTGACCCATATCTTCGTTATATATTGATTGTTTCGTGTGTTTTTTATAAAATTTCATTGTAAATTAGGCCTTATAGTAAACTTATTGGAAAAGTTTCGTTTTATGTGATTCGGAATAAAAAAACCTATTTTTCCTATATTTCGCCACCAAATTTTATAATTTTTCCCGGCGGACGATAAGGAAAGGTTGGAAAGGTTAGAAAAAGTTGGGAACCACTGCTATATATTATTAAACGTGCGATATGCTTACCGTAACGATTTGCATTACCATTGCCATTACTGGGAGCATTACCCATAAATACCAATAACGTTCCCCTTACTGTTACATAACGATTACCATTACACTAACCATTACCATTACCATTTTTGCATAGCTAAGAAGAGTTACTAGTTTTAAAATAATTTGCCGAATAGTTTCCATACAAATTAAAGGCATGCGCGGTTTAAAATTTTTAACCAATGGGCTGCATAGTACCGCCAAGTTATAAGTTTTCTATTATTTAGTTAGCGAAGCTCTTACAAAATTCCTTACTCTTCAAACTAAAATATAGTTAAAATGCTACACAGTACTTATCTTCTTGTCTGCATACTTACATACATACTAAGTATTTA
>NW_023458556.1:32425570-32432587 GCF_013731165.1 Rhagoletis pomonella
AATGTACTTCAATTTCTTGAAAAAAAACCCAATCGAGTTTATTTAAGCCATGAATAAGAATTAGAGGAACGCGTTTCTGTCTTTTGGATACCAAAATCTTAAAAAAGCTTTACAATCTCTACAGTCTTACAGTAGATTAAATTACACTAGATACATCCCTGTGAAAAACATTTCGAGTGACCTACGGTATAGGTCATAGCATTGTTCGAATAATTCCTGAAACGATGTTTTAAAATTTCTCGAACTCTCTGAAATTTTTGCGTATCAAAAAGTTTTTAACTCAGAAATTTGTTAAGAAATTTAAGGGTTTATTAAAAAAGAAGAATACTCTCAAATATTTCAGACATAATCAACTCGTCAAGAACATTGAAAATATACGGAAAGTTTCTCAAAGAAATTAGAAATTCCCATTTTTGATTTCATTTCATTTATTACATTGTACGGCAAAATTAACTTTTTTTCTGGGTATTGGACCACACCAATTTTTTTAAGAGATTGAGTTATAGGCAAAAAATACAGTCGTAGACCCCCATTTACTCTTATTTAAATGGTTAATAACTTTTTTTGTGCAAACTTATATTACAGGTGCTATAAGGGTTCAAAGTTCAGGTTTTCGAAAAATTAAAAACTTAATATTTCAAACAATTTTGAACAGATTTTTAAAAAAATTTACATCGTTGTAAATGTGATTAAACCCCCTTTCTTTTGATATGCATATTTGTATACTTCGCTTATAAAAAATTTGAGAAAGAACACTTAAAAGGAAAAATACCAATTTTTTCTTATAAAAAATATTTTAAACTAAAAAAAATAAAAATTAGACATAAATTGAAAACTGAAATAAAACCGAAAATTACCTTTAGTTTTTATATAAAACCTGTTATGTAAAAAATCAAAAACCATGGTTTTTTTATATTGTTATATGCCTTTGACCTCTGTTACATATACTTTTGCTTTATTTTTAACAGAGCTGTGGGTAAACAAGAACGAATTAAAGCTTAAAACATTACTAATTAGTATTTTTTTTTTATAAGAAAAAATTGGTATTTTTTTATACTCAACTTCCTAAATTAGCCTCAACTGTGATAAATTTCGAAATAAAGGTCGCTTATTCCTTAAATAGATGGTACGCTATGTACCTTGTACTTTAAAAATCAGGAATAAGCGACTTTCATTTTAAAATTTATCACATTTGCGAATATTTTATATAGGCAAGTACATACAAAAAATTTTTCGGGTTAGGCCACTTCTGCTTCCACGGCCTCATTTAATCGTTCAACAGTTTTTTTTCGAAAAAACCTAGGAAATGCCTGAAAGTCGTATCTTAAGTGTCTTTCCATTCAAATCCTTGGAAGAGTTCGAAAAAACCATCGTCACAATTGTTTTCAAGACGACGGCGAGACCCGAAAACCTTCTGTAAACCAAGTTTTGCTTTCACTGTGACTGGCCTTACTGTCTTCTAAACAGAAAACAGAGCACCATGCATACCATAAGTATATGTATTTAAAGAAAAAAAAACACGATAAAGTTTATTATTTTTTTTCGTTATAAAATTTATTTTCAGCCTATGATTTCATCTCTCTGTCGTCTTGTTTGCAAGCTAGTCCCTTTTTACAAGCTTTAGTATGTTTGTTAGGGGAAAGTCTTGCAATGAATTTTTTACCAACTTCCCAATGAACTAAGAGACTCGAAACTTTATAGTTCGCTCAGAACCCGATGACAATGCAATTTGAAAGATGAGTTAATCCGATAGGTGGCGCAGAACGTGTATTAACTACATGAAAAGGAATAACTCCACTAAAAATTTTGCCGATAGATGGCGCACGAGTCAATATACATATTTGGTAAGCCAGTATTTATGGTCCGATTTCATTCATATTCAGTAACCTAATATTTTTTTTAATGTTACAGTTTTTTGTCAAAAATACAGTTTTTTTTTCTGGCAACACTGTTTGCAACTTAGGAGAGTTTCAGATAATCTTACAAGTCGTCAAGCTTTTATCTTTTTGAGTTAATTCAGTTCACCTGTTGACATGAACTTGTCAAGTTTTGAGTTTCAAGGCATCTAGAGTTTGAAGTTCATTCGCATAAGTACGGCCGTTCGAGTAGCCTCATTAAACGGGGCTTAGCAGGATGGTTACGATGACCAAATCGTCGCCTTTACGGATAATTATGTGTCTGATAATACGCCTTCAGTTGCTTTATGGCCTGAGCCTTATACAGGTGGAACTGTACATTCAAATACAAAATATACAATAATGTGCCACACTTTAGTTTGAAATTCACACGAAGCTTAAAGCCATAAAAGTTTGTGCAGCTAAGGACACGAAATCATCAATAGAGAGTTTGTGGTGCAAATCATAAAGATCGGGCTACTATCTACTGATCTACTGAAAAAAGCTTCAAGATCGGTGTTGTATGTATAAGCTGTATCTACCATACAACGGATAGTTCAGATAATCTGCTATGGCTTCTTCATTTAAGTGCTTAAGGACCTGACGTTTTTACTGATTTGCTTATCTTAAGTTCGCACTCAATTCAGTCTAATGTACATACGATTAAAAATGTTCGTAAAATGTATGAAGCTTTCAGTATAGCCAAAGACAGCAATTTCCTTACTCGTTTTTTTCACTTCTCTCTAATATTTTGGGAGGTGACCCATTTTTATCGCACAAGGTTTAATACGAGTATTTCGGTGCAGAAGATCAATACCTCTGAGCTCAAAAGAGATAAAAAGACCCATTACAACAGTATCTGCATGCATTTGCATATGTAAGAAACATCCTTTTTCAGAAAGTTGTACGGGTTGCACTATGCACAAATTGCAAAGAAAGCAAAACAAAAAAAAAAAAACAACCAAAGCCATGCACCTATTCTTGTTGTTGTTGTTGTTGCAGCCATGCATTTGGCAAGGTGAGCTCTTCGCTTTAGCCTAGGTACACACAAGTTGACAGTTGCTAGCATGCTGCCAACTGCTATGTGTCAGCGCGGTAGGTATGTCCATCATTGCGGCACAAGTGGCATGTGGCATTTGGCATGCTGAACGAGACGTTGAGGCATGTTGTCATTGTCGTTGCTGCAGTAAACACAACAACCAGCAGCTTATGTTGCGTTTATTGCAATTTTTGTTGTTGTCACTGCTGTAACTGAATGTGCGCAGGCTACTGCCGCATGGCTACAAATTCTGATTATTTTTTTCAAGTACATGTGCATGTATGTATTCTGTTGTTGTATAGCTTTGTTCCCTTTGCGTCCACCCACTTGCCCGACCTTCAACAGTCAACATCTTCTGCTTCTTACTTTGGCTCAAACGTTTTTTTTCCTGTAATATTTCGCTATATTCTTTCTATGCCTCTTTGAATAGTTTTTACTGTTTCTGCAACTTTATGTTTCGTATTTTTATCTTATCCACATCATCTACCCATACATACATATGTACATAGAGGTGGGTGTTTGCTCCACAGCCCAGTTGCACGCAGTTGTCTTGGGTTCGCTCAAGAACTGGTCACACTTTCAATCACACACACATGCAACTCTTACTTACACTTGCGCATACACGCTTGCATTTCCAGTGCGGACTCTCATACATACATATGTACATATATCGCGTGTCATGCCCCACTTGGCTTGCATTGCTTTGTCTTGCTGCATGCTACTGATTGCTGCGCTGATATTTACTGAAGTTTACTTGTCCTTATCATTTCTCGTTCCACCCAGCTTGCCAAAGCTATTGTTGGCCATAATATTTCTTTGTTGCTGTTATTCCTTTCTGCTACTGCATACTCTTACATGTACAAGGTGGCATGGTTCCTGTCATTGTTGTTGATATTGTTGTAGGTTTGGTTGTTGGCACCGTTGTTTGGTTGGCAAAACTGTCACTTGTTTGCAACTTTATTGTTGTTTGTACTTTGCATGTATGTAAGCATGCATAATATGGCTTTTCCTTTGCTGTTGTTTTTGTTGTTGTTGCTCGTATTGTTGTCACCAGCGTTTTCCTATACAAACATAATGCATTCTGAGGACACGCTCACACAATCATGTGCCCGAACACGGACTCCCATCTTGCATATACTATACATATGTATTTGTTTCGTTGTTCCTTAGCCTAGGCAACATTGTTGCACAGTGCAGCGATTTAATCAAGTGTACCACATAATTCTTTTGAAACTTTTATATCTAAGCTAAAGGCGAACTTAGGTTCTTAATATGTATGTAATAAAATATTTAGAAAGTGTAAACACATATCGCACGTTCAATAATAAAGAGATGTAATACAAAAATTACGAGATTTCGAAACTTCCCAAAAATGGCAAAGATCAGTGATGCCAGATTGTGGGTAATTTCCCTATTTGAGGGATATTTTGCAACAAAAATTATTAAAAGGGAAAAAAGGGACATTTCAAACAAATACGGGATTTTCTTTTGGTGGAGTTATTGTTGCATAATTGATCCAAATTTAAGAATATTCGACATTCTTACGTAATTAATCTTTCTGAAGATGTGATGTGGAGTGAAATGGTATATAATTGTTAAAAAGTATAAGGACAATTTCGAAAATTTTCTTACGTTAACCAATTCAAGCGCTGAGTAAGAAAGAATCTTTTCAGTTACAACTGGTGTTTCATGTAAAAAGCGGAACAAATTCTCTGATGAAATGGTTAATAGCACATGAATGTGCTTCAATTTTAAAGTCACCAAAAAATTTTTTTAGGCCCTTAGTGAGTGAGCAAAAAAATTAAAGTGAAGCCGGCAGGCAATGGCAAACCTCCGAGTATATTCCTGCCATGAAAAACAGCTTCTCATGAAAATACACTCGCCATTCGGAGTCGGCGTAAAACTGTAGGTCCCTCCCCTTTGTGTGACAACATCAAGGGGCACGCCACAAATTGGAGGAGAAGCACATATGTGTAAGCGCCAATTATTATTATTATTATTTTAAATGAATTTTACTTCTTTACTACTGAAACATGTATATGTTTAAATTCGTAGGGAATTTTGTGGGATAAATTTTTAAGTTGTGGGTAATTGAGGGATTTTTTCCCCCTTTTCGCGGGATTTTTAACAGAGAATGTCTGGCATCACTGGCAAAGATACATATGTGTCTTTCCATCTGTCTTTTTAACCGACTTCAAAAAAAGGAGGAGGTTATCAGTTCGTCGGAATCTTTTTTTTATGTATGTTACCGCATAACTTTGGACGACGTTAACCCATTTCGATAATTCTTTTTTCATCGGAAAGTTGGTACCTCAATGTATGAGAATTGAAGCCGGTTTTGTTTTTTGCTTAAAAATTACTTGTGGTATGCCAACTGTATGGATTGATCAACATTTAATTTCGGTTTCCTACAAAATTAAAATTTTGAAATACATAGTTCTATATGCCATTGGCTCTCGCCGGTGGATAGCGACCCACTAGTAGGTCGCGGCAGGGTTATAGCTGGGTCGCAAATCGATCCTAAAACTATCAGAAACAATTGAATAAACCAACAGAGAATATAAGAAAAACATAAGATTAAAAAGATCCTAATTCAAACACGTCTGGGATATAGACGTGTTAGTTCAATTGAAACAGTTCCAAAAATCCCATTAATATTGTATAACAGCAATTTTAAATACATATTGATAGATTGTGGCAGTAAATTTTCCACACATAAATTAATATATTCGCGGAACTAGGGGCAAAAAATAATAAAACTGCGTTTTAAGTTTTTCTCTCTGACGTCAGGATTTTTACGCAGAAAACGAAGCCTAGAAATATGTACCACTGAATTATAAGCAAAATAAATAAATTTGTATATATTTTGTTTATAGTTATGGGGTACATATTTTTAGGCTTAGTTTTGTGCATATACATACTACATCCGCAGTTTAGTTATAACTAGTTGAAAAAACTTGTTTAGAAAACTCAGTGCAATGTAGAAAAATGTGGGTATCATATGAAATAAAAAATTCTATAGAGTTAAAAAGGTTTGAAGTTTTGGTGCGTACGGTCGAATAGGTACTAAAAAAGTCCTTTTATAATTTTATTCTTGTATATTCTTGAAGATTGGCAACAAGTATTTTTGGAAAAATTTTATGTTAGGGACTAATACACACGACCACATCCTCGAATTACGTCCTTCCAATTTTATTAGCTTAAAGAAATAAATTTAATTAAAAGGACACTTTCCATACCTATTCGTCCTTGTGAACGAAAAAACTTTAATATTTTAAATTATACAGAATTTTCTCGTTGCACTGAATTTAAAAAAAAAAATTGTGAAATTCTTTAAAAAAAAAATCCTGATGTCAGATAAAAAACTAAAAACGCAGTTCCACTAAAGCTGACCCATATCTTCGTGGGTATATTGATTGTTTCGTGTGTTTTATTTTATAAAATTTCAATGGAAATCAGGCATTATAGTAATCTAATTGTAAAGGTTTCGTTTTATGGGATTATTCGCCACCAAATTTTATATGGGAAGCATTAAGGCTAAATGGAAACTTTTTCTGCCAGGAAATTTGAAATTCATTTTTAAGAGCCAGTGTATTGTATATACATTAGGGTGATCCAAAAACAGTAAAGTCGGAATTGTAATGCTCTCACCCCTAGGATTGTGCTATACCGAAAAAAGTAAACCCCTATCTTTTATTTTGAAATCAACAAATATTTAGAACTCGCTCGAAGCGCTCAAAGTTTTCCATATATTTTTATATGGGAAAAATACATTTTTTCGTAGAGATGGTATAGAATTCTTGAAAGCCAATATTTTTCGATCGGAAAACTCTGGTTATCTTCAGGAGACTTTTAGTAATAATACCCAATCGTTTATTTAACCAATGAGTGCGTTGAGCTTGGAGTGTTGGCCGACAAGAAAATCAACATAAACGCGAGAAGTATTCTCCTATTTATGATAGTACGGATAACCAATAAGTGATTGTTTCATCATTTTGTTACGCGTTTATCTTTATTAATGAAGTCAATAAAAATAATTTATTTTGGAACGAATTTCCGTCATCCCTTGTCAAGTTTGGTTTG
>NW_023458556.1:32432687-32434852 GCF_013731165.1 Rhagoletis pomonella
GTAACTCAGCCGTAAATAACATTAAAAAAAGCAAAAATACAAAAAAAAAAAAATGGAAAGTAAAAGCAGTTACCACATTTTCGAGCATTCGAATATCGAAAAACATTGCCAGCATACGTGTGCGCAGGCGCAGATGACCGCAACGAATGGCAATTCGTTACACATGCACTCGACAAAAAGGCACGAACCGTACCGGTGCAGGCAGCACAGCACGCAAAGCATTGCAGCAACGGTGTACGTTTAAACATCAACCACTGACTGTTGACCGTCCGCCGGTGTCTTCATCAGCTGATCGGTGTGAGATATTCATTGCCAATTGAAGAGTTGTGGAACAGTGGTTTTAAAATTAATGACAATATTACACTTTATTGAAAAATTTACAAATGTTTTTAAAAAATTTTGTATTTCAGACATTGACTGAGGTAAGAGTTTTTCAAACCTTTCAATATTATGGAAGTTTTTGAAAAATTCCGAAAAGACCCGAAAAGACTGAAAATAAAGGAAAATTCCGAAAAGACCCGAACAATCTGAAAATAAAGAGAGATTTCAAAAATAAAATACGAAAACTTTTGAAAAGTTCTACAAAAAAATTCGAGAAAAACAGTAGATAAAGCAAAACACGAAAATTCCCGAAAGCATCTGGACAAACTCGAACATTTTCAAGTCTCGGAAAATATCGAAGGTAGCCGGAAAAATAAAACACGAAGAATTCTACAAAGAAACAAACAAATCCCGAAAGAATCCGAAGCATAAAATACAAAGGTTTCATAAAAATTTCGGAAACTCTGGAAAAGGAAAATATGAGGTATTTCAAATGTTTCATTAGGGGGACTACTGAAGTCTTGCACATCGCTTTTCTCTTTGCTACACTAGTAAAGAATCAAGACTCCAATGCTGGAGTAGATTTTACTGACGAAATGGATTCACATACAAAGAGATGTATCAATTCTACCATTTCTCCATATCGACAAGTTCTGCATATAGTTGGACAGCTCTTTTCTTGTTCGACATTAGCCGGAAAATC
The DNA here is from genome assembly GCF_013731165.1 of Rhagoletis pomonella. Lineage (NCBI taxonomy): Eukaryota > Metazoa > Arthropoda > Insecta > Diptera > Tephritidae > Rhagoletis > Rhagoletis pomonella. The sequence goes on from NW_023458556.1 coordinate 32,433,712, forward strand.
ATTTAGATTTCACAATATATAATGTCATTTGGTCCATAGAGCATTTTTTCGGCAGTTATATATGTATTCGTAAATTTTAATCAGCAGATCACAAATTGGTGGTCGTAAAGACATTGACGATTCGCATTCTGTTCAAGAAAATGTTGACGTTGGCAAAGATCTCTGCTTGAAACATGGACGATACGCTCAGCAGTTTCCCACATACACAGAGAAAAATATGACGAATAAAAACAAGAAGATTGTCTTTATGAAAAGTTTCTGGGCTAAGGAGTAAACCAGAGGAAAAAAAACGAAGAAAATTCCATAGAGATTTCTTCTTAATTTTTGTGTAAATTCTTCTTGATTTTATTTGTAATAAAATAAACAATGAATTGAAGATTGTATTTTTTCCATGTATTCTCAATAGATGTTGTAGCCAAACGGATGCGAGTACGACTACCGACTTTTTGGTCGTGGGTTAAAATCCTGTGGAACGGACCTTGTTTCTTATTTTTAGTTTTTTTATTTTTTTCTTTTTTATTATTTTTTTCTTTTTTACCATTTTTTTATTTTTTATTTATTTTTTTTTTAATTTTATTTTATATACATATCTATATATTGATTTATATTTATTATTTTATCTCAATTTTTTGTTTACGCTCTCGCTCGTAGTGCTTACTGGAAATATTTAACAAACCTATGTAATAGTGTTTCATGAAAACTACTTCTTAATTGTATGTGTCTTCTTGAATTTGTTTAAAAGTTCTTCTTCTTACTTTTATGTGATCTCTTCTTGAATTTATATTAAATTCATATTATTCAATAGAATACTGTCGGTAAGGCGACCATCGTAGCTGAGTAGATAGAGTGTAAATTGCCATTCAAAAGGTCACGAGATCGAGGACAGGTCGGCGTGGACTTTTTTCAATTTCCATTTTTAGCATTTAATTAGACAACCTTATATAAAACAAAAGATTTCTTTCTGGTTTTATTAAAAAGATTTGCCCTCTGGAAGCAAATTGAATATCTTTTTAACAAAAAACCGTAGAAATATCTTATTAGTCTTGTTCCATTTTATTAAGTGCTTTTTTCTCTGTGTAGAAAACACTATCACTCCCTTTCATCTTCGCACGAACGGTTTGGATGTTAACATTATTTTTTT
>NW_023458556.1:32434952-32436268 GCF_013731165.1 Rhagoletis pomonella
TTCAGTGTGTAAATGTGTTGCCGTATTTTATGTTCACTCATAAATTTTGACATGTTGTTCTTCGACTCCTGTCGACAACGCCTACTGCTGTAGCTATGAAAGGCCACTTCGCCAACGCGCTATGTCCTGTTGCTGTTGACTTGGCAGCAAACCGTAACACCAACAGATATGCTTGCGTACATAACAGCAGCCATTTCCTTTAGTCATCGCCCAGCCATGCAATATGTTGCCGTCGGTAAATTTGTATTGCATGAATATCCATTTTGACTTGACACAGCTATGCGTTTCGGACATAGATATGTATCTTCTTAAATTTACATGCATGACTATGCACTTACAGGAGTTTTCAATGGCGGGTCTGGAAAATCATTGTGTGGGAGTTGCTAAACATATTTTTTTATTTGTTTTAAGTCTAGAACCTCTGCCTAAGAAATGTATTTTAATTTTAGGATTATAGAGCATTGCTAAATTTTAAAATAAATTTAAAGAATTAAAAAGAGCAGCGCAGCGATACCCACTTTCCGCTGGATATTATTCCTCTTTCTCTCATGGCCGAAAGTTTACACTGGGAAAAAAGTTTAGTAACTATAACCAAATCCTGTGTTGAGAGAAATATTTATGTATATTTAATGGATTTAACTAAATTCGTATCTCAGTGTAGGATGCAGAGGAAATTTGAACGAAGTATGTCATGACGTGATGGAGCAGGACATAAAAATGCTTCGGGTAAACTTGGTCCGATCCTTGTTTAAGAAAATAATATATATTCTGTGATTTGTAATTTGAATTGAACTTAATCTTTGAATAGATGACAACCCAATTAAATCACCTCAAAAATATTCTAAATGTCCAAACTAAATCGTGGCGACGAATAACTGTAACCCAGGTATTTTTTTGAAAATGTAACGGCTCTTTGTAGATTTTGCGAATAAAGTATTCCATTGCTAATTTTGTACATACTTTACTTTGATTTGACGAATAAATTTTAAAATTTGAATCATTTTTTTCCAACTGCGTAAACATTGGGAATTAAGTACAGGCAAGTTTTTTCATTCCATCCATGTTCCGAGTCTATTCGATTACTGAGTATGAGGACTTGTATTGGACAAATTGGGGAGTATAATGGACTCAAAATCGAGGAAATTAGCCTTTTTTACAGAGGACCTAGAACAAATTACCCGAGTAAGGCTTGCATGCTGCTGGCGCTCTCACCCAAAGTGTTTACTGCTGGTGAACCCAAAAAAGGATACAAATTACAAAATATTAAAAAAAAACTGCGAAAAATAAATAAAGGAGCCTTTTATTTAAAAAAAAAA
>NW_023458556.1:32436368-32439135 GCF_013731165.1 Rhagoletis pomonella
AAAAACTGCGAAAAATAAATAAAGGAGCCTTTTATTTAAAAAAAAAAAACTGGGTAAGAAGGGGGCAAGATAGTTAAAAAAATTTCGTTTATTTTTGCACGAAAGTCTTGCAAAAAAAAGCTCCCACGCCAACTTTCATGGTGAAAAGCTCTTTTAATAGAAGAGCATGTTCCAATGGAGATGTACATAAATTGTTTCCCTCGTGCTGCTCCAACAAGCGCAATCGCTGAGTAAGCGAAGCTCTGGCATGCCATTCGAGAGATCCGAGGTTTTAACACTCGGACAGCGGAATTAATTTCTTATTTTTGTTTAAATTAACTTTTTATCTCTCTTTTATTGTAATTGTCTTTCAAGTTTTGCATTTTATTGTTTTAAAAGAAAAATATATTTATTAAATTTTAGACAATTTTTTCGAAACTTATTTTATCTATTTTTTATTTTTTTTTTATTTTTTTTTCTAATAATTTTTATATTTGATTGCTTATTTTTTTTTTATTTGATTTTTTTATCTTTTTATATTTTTTTATTTTCCATTTTTACATAATATCTATGTTCTTTTGTTTTGAAAAGTAAAATATTTTTAAATTTCATTTATTCACAGAAACTTATTTTATTAATTTTTTGTCCCGTTTTAATATAATTTTGTTCGTTTTTATTTAATTTTTTAACTTAATGTTCTTCTTTTGAAAAAATATATATTTTTATTTAACTAATTTAATTTTTGGAAACTTATTGCTAAAAGACAAACAGCATAATGCTCGTTATCAGATCTTCCAATTAGTCTATCGAAAGTTAGAAAAGGGCTTTCGAGATATTTGTCAGTACTGACAATTGCCTTACGAGACTGTGGGGAGTTGAAAGACAGTTACCAGAATTGCCCTGTAAGAGCTAGATATAGACATAGCTTCGCTTAGAGTTTTCCTGCATTCGGTTGCCAACTTCTTTATTTCCTATCGGGACCTCTGTGGAGAAAATAAAATCTTTTGAGGCCAAAAGTGGTTCAGTAGCCACCAACCAGCTCACCTTATGGATGCGTCCTTGTTTACTACATACTAATACACAGTGGCGGATTTACCGTAAAGGTAACATAGGCAGGTGCCTAGGGCGGCAAAATTTAGGGGCGGTAAAATTAGAGTTGAAAAAAAAAATCTTTTTTTTCCAAGTTAGCTGCACTGAAAGTAGAATTTGTGTTTGTACATTTTAAGATATAAATTTGAATTCAATATTATTTAAATGATAATATTTAAAAATACTAAATGTGAAAAAACTTTGTTGATGATGGCTTTCTTTAAAAGTTGAAAACCTTTACTCAAGGCAAATACCACTTTTTCATCTTAAATTGTAATAAAAGTATAGTTCCAAAACTGGTACTTCTACCTCAAAATATTTTTCTTGTCGGAAAAAGGGCGCAAATTCTGAATTGCCTAGGGGTGACAAATATTCAAATCCGCCACTGCTAATACATACATATGTACATGCATACTACGTAAGTATTGTATGTAGTAGGTATGTACATATGAGATGGTTGCCTTTAGCTTTAGCTGTAGGTAGTGGCCTTATGTTACAAGCTGTTTTGGTCACTATCGCTTAGCTTGCTCACAATGCCAAATGTTGTCGAATGCATTTAATTATGCAGCGTTTCGGCAGCAATGGTATTCGTCTCGGATTTGCATTTGCATTCTCGGCCGCAATAGAAGCATCAGCGTAGCTCTACTTGGCTTTGCCACATCACAAGCGCTTGTCATTTATGCGTATGCGGCTTTTCGCCTCTATTTGAAAGCATCCATCAGCAATTTAAATTGTGCTCTTAGCTATGTACAAACACAAATTTATACGGAAAATACTTGGACAGATTCATAAGTACATATGTATGTATGTATGCGCATAAATTATGATGTTTATTTGTATGCAGCGTTGTTAAGGCCCGTTTACATAGAACTTTGGCGTTGCGTTGGCGTTGGCGTCGCTTCAACAGCTGACTATGAATACATGAATTCAAATGCAGCCGTCCACATAGCCAAAATTCGACAACGCTCACGCCAACACAAAGCAAAAAGATGGCCAACTCTCAACTTTTCGCGTGCGTCGCTCGTCAGCTGTTGCGAATAAATAAAATTATGTGAAATATTTTTCCTTTTTAATCAAGTGCGGGCAAGAAATATCGTTTTTAATGCAATTATTGATATGAAATATTAATTTATCTGTCGTTAATATGTTAATTTAGTGGCCCAAGGATTCGCCGCCAAGCGTTCATTGTAGCAAGCATACTTTTAACGTGCGTTCTGTCAAACCAACGCCAACGCCAACGCAACGCCAAAGTTGTATGTAAACGGGCCTTTAGAGTGCGTTGCTTTGTTGCCTGTGTCATGTGCCATGCTTTTAGGGTATGCCATGCATTTGCGCCAGCATTTGCAAGTCATATACATACATAGTTAGTCCTTAGTCCTTAACTGCTGCCCTGCTGCCACTCGAATGGCTGATCATATTTTCTGTTGTTGTTATATTTATGTTTTATTGTTAGTTTTGCTCTGTGGTTGTTGTTTGTGTCCATCAAAAGTTTTGACAGTTTGAGGCAACACAACAACCAAATACTTGCCGCACAAACATTCTTACATACCCATATACACACTTGCTGCGACTCACTTGGCCATTGATATGATTGTTGTTATTACTGCTCTATATGTATGTATATATATTGCCTGTATTGTAACTATTCGTCGTTAATATATACATATATTGTTGTTGTGGTTAAACTTGGCTTTGCTGG
>NW_023458556.1:32439235-32440774 GCF_013731165.1 Rhagoletis pomonella
AAAAACTGCGAAAAATAAATAAAGGAGCCTTTTATTTAAAAAAAAAACTGGGTAAGAAGGGGGCAGATAGTTTGAAAAATTTCGTTTATTTTTGCACGAAAGTCTTGAAAAAAAGCTCCCACGCCAACTTTCATGGTGAAAAGCTCTTTTAATAGAAGAGCATGTTCCAATGGAGATGTACATAAATACATTGTTTCCCTCGCGCTGCTCCAACAAGCGCAATCGGTGAGTGAGCGAAGCTCTGCTATACATATATTATAATTTAATTCATCTTTTGAAAACTTATTGCTAAAAGGCAAACAGCATAACCCTAAGACCTGCTAGTTAGCAGATCTGTCAATTAGCCTCTCGAACGATAGAAAAGAGCTTTCAAGATATTTGCCAGAATTGACAATTGCCTTAGGAGACTCTGGAGTTTTGAAAGACAGTTGACAAAATTGCCCTGTAAGAACTAGATATAGACAGAGCTTCGCTTAGAGTTTTCCTACATTCGGTTGCCAAATTCTTTATTGAAGTTCAGTGTGACCTACATACATACATATGTATGTACCAAGGCTTGTGTTGTCTTTCGATTCGCTCCTATCGGGACCTCTATCTAGTGGAGAAATTGAAATATTTCGGGGCCAAAAGTGGTCCAATAGATGTCAACCAGCCACTCGCCTTATGGGTGCGTCCTTGTATACATACTATACAACTATACATACATGCTTACTATGTATTGTTGCCTTTAGCTTCAGCTGCAGAGGCCTTATGTTACAAGCTCTTTTGGTCACTATCGCTAAGCTTGCTCACAATGCCAAATGTTGTCAAATGCATTTAATTATGCAGCGTTTCGGCAGCAATGGTATTCGTCTCGGTTTTGCATTTGCATTCTCGGCCGCATTAGAAGCTACAGCGTGGCTCTGCTTGGCTTTGCCACATCACAAGCGCTTGTCATTTATGCGTATGCGGCTTTTCGCCTCTATTTGAAAGCATCCATCAGCAATTTAAATTGTGCTCTTAGCTATGTACAAACACAAATTTATACGGAAAATACTTGGACAGATTCATATGTACATACTTATGTATGTATGTATGCGCATAAATTATGATGTTTATTTGTATGCAGCGTTGTTAAGAGTGCGTTGCTTTGTTGCATGTGTCATGTCAGCCATGCTTTTAGGGAATGCCATGCAGTTGCGCCAGCATTTGCATGTCATATACATACATAGTTAGTCCTTAGTCCTTAACTGCTGTCCTGCTGCCACTCGAATGGCTGATCATATTTTCTGTTGTTGTTATACTTATGTTTTATTGTTAGTTTTACTCTGTGGTTGTTGTTTGTGTCCATCAAAAGTTTTGACAGTTTGAGGCAACACAACCAACCAAATACTTGCCGCACAAACATTCTTACACACACACTTGCTGCGACTCACTTGGCCATTGATATGATTGTTGTTATTACTGCTCTGTATGTATGTGCATATATTGCCTGTATTGCAACTATTCGTCATTAATATATACATATATTGTTGTTGTGGTTAAACTTGGCTTTGCTGG
>NW_023458556.1:32440874-32445727 GCF_013731165.1 Rhagoletis pomonella
TTAATATATACATATATTGTTGTTGTGGTTAAACTTGGCTTTGCTGGTTTTTGTGGTTGTACAATTACTTTTGCAACAAACTTTGCCACATTACATCAGCTTACTGGCCACACCCGCCGCCACAGCTCGCACCCGCACCCGCTCGTATCTATGTATGCTCATGTTTTTTCTGCCAAGTGTTCATATGTAAGTAAGTATGTAAATATGTACTAAATAAGTGCCACAACTCGTCGGTTTATCGTTTTATATTTCAAGGTACTATAGCTGGGAGCATAAAACTGCTATGCAGGTTCATATGCACATATGTATATATGTATGTTTGTTTGTGCATTGAGCATGTAATAAAAATGGAACTTTTCCACTTTGTTGGTGATACTATATGTATGTATGTAAGCTTTTGCGTTTGTGTATGTGTGTAAGTGGTTTTTATAAGCAATATCTTGCTAAAGCAACGCATGTTGCACGTTCATAGTGGCCACAACTTTTTTCACATGCACACTTTTAGATCGTCCGTCATGCCTTCGCCCACACATGCATACACGCACATACACCTAAGACACTTGACCTTTTGCGTGCAGTGTCCAACCAGCTCCTTCTAACCAGCTCATCCACATCCTGGCTTATGTCCGTCCGTTCACCACCATTTTCCATATTACTTTTATACTATAGGGTTTTTCCAACTTTTTTTTTGCCATACACACTCGCACACACACTCACCCCTATTTGAAGAGAAAATTGTACTCTTATACATACATACATACAGGTATGCAACTGTATAGGAAACGCTGGAAGGTGCGAATACATGGCAAGAAATTAAGCAATGTTTTGAATATTTTAAACGAACATTACGAAGAAGAGACTTTGCGCTTTTTGAACCAAGTAGGAACTGTATGACATGTATGTATGCAGTTTTTTCTTTAAGTGACTGTCAAAGAAATATGTTTCAACGAGGCATGTAACCTTCAGCTATTCTCAAGATATTCTGCAGTAGCTCGCTTCATCTCGTCCGGACGCATTGCGGAAAATATTTTAGTCAACAATTCAACTGCATTCTTCGGTGGATAAAGCCGAACTTCGAGTGATCAAAAGGCTGCCCAAACTGCCAAAAAAACAATGCACCTGCTAATTATACTTTCACCAGCGATGAAGTTACAGGGGATCATCGGGAAAACGAAAGTCTCCAAAGCCATTGGTTTGGACGCAATATACATGCTAATGCAGAAAAACTTGGGTCTGGCGGAATTAGAATATCTTACCAAAGTCCTCAATCTCTTGCTGTTGTTTTGTAACAGCATAAAAATTAACGCCACCCCCACCAACAGTTTTGTGGTGAATGTTGCCGAAGTGAAGGGAATTTCCCTGTTCTCCGGGAAGGTCAGCTACTTCGGCAAGGGAGACAAACATCTACTCCGATGGTTGGTAGGTAAAAATCTGACTTATTTTTCAGTTGCGTTTGGACTGTTTCCTAAGCAGACGTACATATGTACATATGAGTATGGGTCACAGGTTATAGCGATATTGCAGAAAACTGCGCTGCGGATGACCAGGAAAGGTACACTCACTCGAGTCGTCTCAGCGAAAAATGATAGATTGGGCATACTTTAACCTGCCCCGCCGCAGCAGGTTATTCTCGAGCTCACGCCCTTTCTACATTAGCATAGAAGAGGCAGCAAAACGATCCCTAATGAATTTCACGAGATAGGGTTTTGGTCCTTGACCCAACTCCCATGCGATGATATCTGCAGAATCTTTAGCTTAGACAGAAACTTATATTTAGCACTAGAGAATAAGGCAAGCTGGAATGCTGCAAATATCAACAAATACTCCCAGTTGCGCCCTCTAATTTGGTACATAGACGGCTCGAAAACCCCAAGGCCATTGAGGCTGAAATTTTTGGTTCAAGAACGGAGGTCCACGCCACTATTCTGCGTGCGAATATCAATATTCAGCGAAAGCATCACAAATAAGATATAGGCCGTGCTCAGGGTCCTTGATTCCAATAATATCAAATCTGCAATGGTTCTCAAATGCGTCGAGACTCTAAACGCCTGAGCGGCAATCAATTGGGTTTTCCTCCTCTGGTTTCCGGGCCACAAAGGTATACAAGGTTATAAGGAGGCAGACATGCTTGCGAGGAAGGCGGCTTAAATAATACCCATAGGCCCCGTGCCCCGAGAAAAGCATAGGTGAAAAGAGGTAACAGATTAAGAAATCACTCGGGAGCTGGTCCAACGATGCATGCCGATTCTGTTACAAGGCAGCTGAGAATTCTGAGCAAATACTTCTCGTATGTGACACCGTGACGAGAAGACAAGAGAAGCACCTGGGGTCATTAAGACCGCAGCAGAATCACATACACTGGAGGGCATCAAACAACCTCTTGAACTTTCTAAGGGAGTTAGGACTCAACGTGGTATGTATTGTAAGGAGCAAGAGGGCACAATAGGTCTTCTGATCGTACTGCATACCTCAGCTAATATCTATCTACCTTTGCCTACTTGCGGACAACTTTTGGACAGTTTTGAGGAGCTCTTTGGGACTAGCATCTGACGCTTACGAAACTTCGTGCTTTTTACTCATCGCTCATGCTCCTGATCGAAGTGTGCTCCTAACCTGAAAACCCCAAATTCGAAATACTTATCGGACTCGTCCGATACCTATACCTTCTATCCAGCTTTTGCTATGAATATGATTAAAAAAAAAGCCCCAAAAAGTCACAGTGTATTCTTAGGTATGCAGTGAAAAAAAGTTTGAATTTCGTAGGAGTATTACTACCACAAAATGAAGGTACTCTGTTTCCTAAATGGAAATTATGTTATCGCAGCAATTTGTAGGCTTAGAGAACAGAAAGAATTGTTACAATTTTCGTGCACCTTCTTTAGCTTCCCTCTTGCCATCCAAAAATTAAATTCTAAATAAAAAAAGAGAAAATAATACAACAAACAGTGCCTGCAAAATGTGTGTGAACTAGAGCTGTGTGTACGTACGTATTAAGATGTGTACCGGCGATTAGGCAGTGCAAACATAAAATGGTAAAGCAGCAGCAGCAAAGGATAAACGACTACCATTCAATGCATATATATACACACACACGCACACTCATTCACATTTACAATCAAGGAAGTGCATGGCAATGGGGGGGTGACAACAGAAGCTCACAATTTTATGCAAATTTTTGCCATGAATTTTGCACTCGTACATTTAATGCGAAAAGTTTAATATGCAGCAAATTTACATGCACAAATATATGTATGCATGTAGTAGGCGTGAAGGTAATTTCGCTTGCCCGTTATGTGTATGTTTGTGTTTAGTAAATGTAAATATGTATGTTTGTACATTTGTTCACTCGGAAAAAACGCTTCGAGTGATTTGAGTAAAGTTGGGCATAGTTGCGTTAAATTTTGTGCTTCAGATACATATCTATGCACTTAAAAATAATCGTTACTTTCATTGTTATATGTATGTATATGTATTTGCGAGTACTTAAGTAAAGCAAATGTTGAGGGTGGTACTAAGAAAAAAATGCTTAGAATTTATTAGCTTATGCCACAAAATATTATTTGAGGTAAACATTTTTTATAATAATAAAATATAAAACATTTGCTTTTGCGAATATTCGATTTTTTTATATTTCCACAGGCAGCGCTACCATTCCGCATGGCCTGGGTTCAACCTTGGCTTCCGACCAACATTAAAAAAAGAAGGATTTTTTTCTAATAGCGGTAGCCCCTTGGTAGGCTCTGGCAAACCTCCGCGTGCATTTCTGCCATGAAACATAGATTCTCATCTATACATTTGTATATTGTAAATTTTAGATATTAAAGAACAATGAATATGGGTGGTCTTTGTTAAAGCAACAGAAGCCAAACTAAAAATTTTTAGAATTTTTGTCTGTCGGTCCGTCTGTCTGTCTGTACGTTTGTAGGGGCTTCACTTGAAAACTAATGCATGGAATCGAATAGTTTTCTTCCATGCATTGCTAAAAGTATAACTTAAAATATAGGAAAAGTAAAAATGAGAGAGTTGCCACCTGTTTGAAAATTGCAGTCTAAGTAAATTGATAAAAAAATGTAAATATTGCAATATGAGCGTCAAAAGAGTTTTAAGAAGGCTTACAGGCGGAAATATTTTTGTGGAAGGGGTATATTTGTTTCTAATTTCATTTAATTTTTAGAAACGTATATTTTCTTTTTTAATTTAAGGGTTTTATTTCTTTGAAAAGAAAAATATTTTTTATAAATATAATATTGAAATATTATTTTTTAATGGTTATTGTTTTAAAAGGAAAAATTTGCTTCTTTAATTTAATTACATTTATATTTTTTATTTAAATATTTTTATTTTTATTTTCTTTTAATCTGTAGTTTTTATTGTTTTAAAAATAAAAACATATTTTTAATTTAATTTAATTTTTGGAAACTTGTTTTATTTATTTTTTCGCATTTTTTAACGCTTAAACCAGATATTTCAATTAGTCCTTCGAAGGGCAGAAATGAGCTTTCAAAATAGTTGCTAGAACTGAAAATTGTCTAAGGAAAGACTTTTGTCTTACGAAAGACTGTGGGCAGTAAAAAGTCAGTTAATAGAATTGCCCTGTTAATTTACTGACATCAGGGTGGTACGTTAGGTTGATACGAATTGAGATCTGTGATCAGAAAATAGGGTATCAACAAACCAGGGGCGCCGGGGACCCAAGAAAAGGAGTAGTGTCGCCCGTACAACCGATTGAGTGGTTAGTTGATCAACAAGCATTAATCCTCTGAAACATCAATTCTTAGGCTAATCCTTGAACATTTTTTTTTTTGCTTAAAAATCAATAGCTTTGCAGGCGATATTTAGTCTTAAAGAGTAAA
>NW_023458556.1:32445827-32447846 GCF_013731165.1 Rhagoletis pomonella
TTTTTTTTTTTTTTGGAACGAGCATAAGCATATGTTTATTCCATATATGACAAGCGCTCAACTAAGTACATATGTATGGTATGTACATGCGACCATACACACATATATGTACATACATCATATGCATTTTTCCAACATACATATTTATGCTGATTATTTGCAGTGATTACAAAAGATTATTTTATCTATTCATAGCACGGTGCTGTTTATATTTTTATTATTTCATTCTTTCTATATTGTTTGTCAACCGTGTTTAATATATGCTCGCTGCCTATATCTGCCCTTCACCCTCGTTTTTTTTTTTTTAATATTTTGCGAGCTTTAAGTTTTTGTTATTTTTGTACCAAAATATTGTTCATGCTATAAACAAAACCATATAAGTCACGGTTTCAAACTGTATACAATATTAAGGAAAATTTAATGCATTTTCATTAAAATTTTAAACTTTTTACTCAGATTTTTTACGAAAATATCTGGTATGCAATTTTGCAGCCCATTGAATTTTAGTATAACAGTGGACAAATTTGAAGTTGCATTTTTCTCCATACAACGCATGAGTGAATATTTTGCTATATGGAAAAAATACGTAGAGATGTCAGCAAAAAAATTATTAAAAAAACAACGTGGTTAAATTTTACAGAATTCTCTATTTCATTTGGTACGGATATTATTATTCCACATTGTACAATATTTTTTAAATAATTTATTGGATTAATCATATTTTGGAACGTCCTTTTAAAAAAATCTTGACATCAGAGAAAAAAACTAAAAACTCAGTTTCACTAAATCTGGCCCATAGCTTCGTGTTTAGAATTTTATGCTTTTTGTTGCACGGTGTAATCATATCCAAATTGTATGCATTTGTTTGCGTTCTGCAACTTTTTCAATTTTTAAAGGATCTTGCACTTTGTTAGTTTTCTAGATAAGAAATTTCAATGGAAATCAGGCAATAGTGAACTAATTGGAAAATTTTCGTTGTATGGGATTGGGAATAAAACAGCCTATTTTTCCTGTATTTCACGCACTTTCATACTTTCCCTTTTTCTGTCCGGTCAGTCTATTTGCAATATTTGATGTTAAAAAATATATATATATTTATATATATATAAGGAAGGAATGCGATACAAATTTAGTTTTACTCCACCATGGACCGATGGACCGTGGAGGTATTACGATAAGATAAGGAAAGGTGAATCGCCAGTTGGAAAAGCTTGGGAATCACTGTTCGAAGCTATATATACAAGTATGTAAGCATTTGAATATACAGTGGCGAAAATATACTTAAATAGGGACGCGGCATATTAACAAGTTTTGGTTATTTGTATTTCGTTTATTTTATGTTTATTATTTTTTTATGAAAGTATAGCTCGAATTTCAAACTTTGAAAGAAAAATGGTAAAAATTTGGCAAAGTGTCCTCAGTAAAATGGCTATATGTATGTATGTACATCTTTGCAATGCCTCGTGTGGAATTTAAGCGCATCAGCGCAAAGTGATTAGTTAATAAGATATGCAAACGTTTACTCGATTCGATTAAATAATTATATTCAAAATGTATGATATTTAAACATGTAAAATACAACCACAACCGCAACTAACAAGAGCAATCATTTTTTTTTGTTCTACACCTAGATTGGACGGTTTTTATGCTCCACAGCGTGTCAATTAAATGTCGCTTTCAATTAAAAAATTCAACCCAAAAATCTTTGACAAGTGTATTTTCACACAAACATTCGTTTAAAATCAAAATAAAATTTTAAAATTTGTGCAAATATATGTACATAGAACAGCCATCACGCTGCCCATTGACTTGTAAATATATTCAATATTTTACGTTTGTTTATTTAACAATTTGTAAAACTAAATACGTTTTCACATGTAGTATACTGTATACATAAATATATATGCGTTTTGCCACTTATCGCTTAATTTTAATCGCTCTGTGGGAGAGTGGCTGTAAATATTTATTTGGCCGCGGCGCGCAGTGTGGCTATCTGCAATTAGCTTCAAATTAATCACT
>NW_023458556.1:32447946-32468423 GCF_013731165.1 Rhagoletis pomonella
GGGTGCGTATCTTGGCTACAACAAGATAGTGGTCCGAGTCGATGTTTGGCCCTCGGAGTGTACGTACGTCCAAAACGCTTGAAGCATGCCTTCCGTCTATCACAACATGATCGATTTGGTTTCTCGTTTTTCGATCTGGAGACAGCCATGTAGCTTGGTGGATGTTCTTATGCTGGAACCTAGTACTACATATTACCATATTTCGGGCCCCGGCGAAGTCGATCAGCCTCAGTCCGTTATCGGACGTTTCGTCGTGGAGGCTGAATTTTCCGACAGTGGCGCCAAAGATCCCTTCCTTGCCCACCTTGGCATTAAAATCGCCAAGCACGATTTTGACATCGTGTCGGGGGCAGCGCTCATATGTACGTTCCAAGCGCTCATAGAAGAGATCCTTGGACGCCTCATCCTTCTCTTCCGTCGGGGCATGGGCGCAGATGAGCGATGTTTTGCAAACTTTAATTTTTTTGTTATTTTTGTACCAAAATATGGTTCATGCTATAAGCAAAACCATATAAGTCAAAGTTTCAAACTGTATACAATATTAAGGAAAATTTAATGCATTTTCATTAAAATTTTAAACTTTTTATTCAGATTTTTTACGAAAATTTTTGGTATGCAATTCTGCAGCCTATTGATTTTTAGTATAACAATGGACAGTTGCATTTTTCTCCATACAACGTATGAGTGAATGTTTTGTTATATGGAAAAAATACGTAGAGATGTCAGCAAAAAAATTATTAAAAAACAACGTGGTTATATTTTACAGAATTCTCTCTTTCATTTGGTACGGTTATTATTATTCCGCATTGGACAAAATTTTTTATATAATTTTTTTGGATTACTCATATGTTTGAAAGTTCTTTAAAGAAAAATCTGACGTCAGAAAGAAAAACTAAAAACGTAGTTTCAGTTGCTTCGTGAGTATATTGATTGTTTCGTGTGTTTCGATTTTTTTTTTGTTTTTGTCGCACGGTGTTATCATATCCAAACTGTATGAATTTGTTAGCGTTCTGCAATTTTTTCAATTTTCAAAGGATCTTGCACTTTGTTAGTTTTCTAGATAAGAAATTTCAATGGAAATCAGGAAATAGTGAACTAATTGGAAAATTTCGTTGTATGAGATTGGGAATAAAACAGCCAATTTTTCTTGTATTTCACGCAATTTCATACTTTCCCTTGCGCGGGCACTAAATTTTATCCGATCGCCACCAAATTTTAGTTTGGAAGCATTTAGTTTTAGGAAACTTTTTCTGGCCAGGCCATAAATAGGGACGCGACATTTTAACAAGTTTTGGCTATTTGTATTTTGTTTATTATTATTATTATTTTTTTGAAAGTATAGATCGAGTTTCGTCAAAATGTGGTGCTTTTTAATTAGATTTCTTAGAACAAATTTGTGTATGCAATTTTGTATCCCCTTCAATTTTAGTATAAATACAATAAAGTTGAAGTTTTAAGTAGCTAGGACTTAAAGGCTCGGTTATGCATACTTGGCATTGCTTGAGCGTTGTCACATAAGGAATCTGTTAAATGAGCTTCGCGTGTAAGCGGTTACCCAACACACAGCATTACATACGTAAAAGTCTGTTGGTTTTTGATTTCTACGTAAAAATGGTATAGCAGTGCATGCAATGCCAAGTATGCATAACAGAGCCTTAAGGCGAAATTAGTCAACGAGTAGCGTAAACGTTCGTAGCAACATATCAAATTTACTGTTGATACAGAGGGAAAGAGAAGCTACGGCAACGTCACCATCATGCAGTGGAGAGCTTTCGTTAACGCTAGGTCGTTGATTAATTTCGCCTTTAACGTTGATTTTTTCCAATTTGATTTGTGTGAGGTATTACTCGTTTTTCCCATACATATAAAAAACATTGTCGATCATAAACGAAAAATGCCAAAAATTAAAGGTAAGTCCTAGCTACTTTAAACTTCAACTTTATTATAATAAAATTGAATATACCATAAAACTATGTTTGCAAATTAGATGCGATTTTGTTGACATTTGTCGAAGTTTCCTATTTAATTTATTTTAATTCGCCGAAGACTGATCGGAGCGCTTAACTAAGCGCATCAGCGCAAAGTGATTATATAATTTGATATGATAACGTTTATTAGATTCGAATAATTATATTCAAAATGTATGACATTTAAACACGTAAAATACAACCACAACCGCAACTAACAAGAGCAATCATTTTTTGGTCTACACCTAGATTGGACGGTTTTTATGCTCCACTGTGTGTCAATCAAATGTCGCTTTCAATTAAAAAAATCAACCTTTATTCGTTTAAAATAAAAATAAAATTTTAAAATTTGTGCAAATATACATAGAACAGCCATCACGCTGCCCATTGACTTGTAAATATATTCAATATTTTATATTTGTTTATTTAACAATTTGTAAAACTAAATACGTTTTCACATGTAGTATACTGTATACATAGATATGCGTTTTGCCACTTATCGCTTAATTTTAATCGCTCTGTGGGAGAGTGGCTGTAAATATTTATTTGGTCGCGGCGCGCAGTGTGGCTATCTGCAATTAGCTTCAAATTAATCACTCTCGCACGTAGTTGCAATTTGTCGAGCGGCAACCTCTGTGAATAGTGTTCGTGGTGCTAAACGCTTTTGAATATTTTAACTGGTTTCTAATCATATGGGAGCTTTAATGCATATAAACGAATATCCCCGCATGCATAGATGTTTTTTTAGTTTTTTTTTTTTTTTTTGTTGCATGCTTGCAGTGGTTATTTAAATTTGTAATGGCATACTTAGTGGCAAATACAAATTGTTTTGCTTAGTAAAATAATTTTTTTTTATACCGCATTGTCATTAATTATTTTATTAATTTGAGTGTTTAAACCCCTAATAAATTTTAAATGTTAAATTGAAATAGTTTAAAATGACTTTTTTCTTCTCATTTGTCACATAGCATTTCACTAGAGTGCGCGCACACAATCTATAAATATCAATACTAATTATGGTGAGCGAAACTAGCTTCATACCTTTTTGTTTAATCTTTATAATTTCAGTCTAAATCAAGGCACTGCCTTGCTAAATTGCTGTCCAATGACTTTCGTCGCGCATTGGGCCGATTCCCCTACACCTACACTGAGAAAAAATAAACCATATCGTGTTTGTTTCAAACAAAAACACATATAATTTAGTGCCAAACGGTATTTTGTTCACTTTGAACATATTTTCGTTTAGAAATATGTTTGTTTTAATATTCTTAAGTTCTGAACTTCACATAGGATTTTTCGTTAAAATGAAAATCGAAACAAAAATTAAATGTTACCCGACACGGCACGGCACGGCACCTTTGAGCAGTCAGCTATAGCCAGAACATGTAAACCTGTTCTCCAATATTCAGTTGGAAGAAAATTTCTTACAATCGTTCAAACTAATTTACTTTTACGTTCGTTTACAAAAATTTTAAATCGCTAAAATGAAAAAGTCGAAAAAGACTCTGTTTGAAAAAATCGTGCTACTGGGAATAGTATGGCTTAAGATACCAAACCATTTGAAGACTTCAGATCTTTTCCCAATGTCAGTTTTAGAGCTATCAGTAACGATTCAATAAAATGCCAGAACTTTGCCCCAGCACACTCAATGTTGTGGAAGTCTTGTCAACAAATGTGGTAGCATATTATACTTGGGCATGGAGAAACACGTCTTAATCTCTTTAAATACATAATTTCCACCTCACTCTACGCTGTACCATTACGGCACGTATTTCTTTTAAGCCTTTAAGTGGCTTTAAGTTAAGTTTAAAGATTTCCATAAAAATTTGAGGCTTACTACCCAAAATATCAAATAAAAATAGAAACCGGCAGAATTACTTCAGTGTATTTCCCAGGTTCTTTGTGTAGAACAGAGTGGGGAGTCATAGCAGATCTAAGTAACTCCATCATTGACAGATCTGCAGTCGGTTATTGCCCTTTCCATCACTAAGGCAATTGAAAACCAACTTGATGAGAAGTGTCCGTCTTATTCATTTCTAAAACGGGCAATCGGCCCCCTGATCCAGCCAGGTAATATAAGTGGATCTATTAATTCAACTTCCTTCTGTCTTAAGATCGTTGCAAGAGTCACACATTAAAGCCAAACTGAGTTTTTAAACTCCCTTACACTACATAGCTTCCGGTCGCTGTGTCTGAGTGGATAGAGTTGCGTACTACTAGGATACTAAACGGCCATCTCAATAAGTGTTTGAAATACGCGTTCATAGTTAGCTTTTTTGAGAAATATTTTGACGTTCTTCAACTCTTGGCAGCGAGAAACACGGTACCACTGAGCTGGGTACCAAGACACTGCAGGACCGAAACAAACAAAGGGGGCCGACGAGCTAACGAGATGGCCAGGAAGGCTGCCCTTCAAAGGTCTGCGTTTTCCAAGGTACTGAAATAATTTTTGTCGATGCATTAATTGATCTCGTGATCGATATTAGTAACCGATATACATATGTACATGCCCATATTGTTATCTACTACTCAATATTAGAAATACAGTGTGGTCAAGTGGTTAACCAATTATTTTAAAAACTTTTCTCAAGTAGGTTTTAAAATTTATCTGCCCCTTAAACGCAATTTTTTTTTGAAAATATGTGTATGAAGAAGAGATAAATTTGAATGCAATCGGATAAAAAAATTTCACGTAAAAAAATTATTTGGCACAAACTCAAAGACTCTTAATTCATACGTACAAATAAGGCCTGGCTTGTATCACTAAACTTTACTGTACTTTCTTCAATTTTGCTACACTTTCTCGCACACATGCACTTCTTAAAGAGATATATTTTCATCGAAGAGCTTAAATTGTGACCAAAAGTAATTCTATGAAATCACAAGTACGTATGTACGTACAACAAATACAGATAAGACCTTGAAGCCAATATGGCTTTACTGCAGCTCATATTTGCTTTCTGCATTTTTGGCCAAGACTATTTTGACAATTTTCCACAGCTCTACATTACAAATGCTTTGCTAGCATTGCAGTGTTGCCAAGCGTTTTGTCAATTTCCTTTTACAGATTCACTATGATTTTCGTTTTCAATGTTGTTTTTTTTTTTGTTCTTACTGATATGAAATAGTACATTCATTTTCTTATTTTCTTTTGCTGACTGGCTTATGACGTTCACACAGTTCTCTTGGCTGTTGCACTTGTAAGTATGCAAACATGGATTCAGATATGTTCATTTTTTTCTGTTCTTTTGTAAGTTCACAACCGAACTAACTTGGCGGCAATGGACGCCACTGGTTGTGGCCATTTCAAAGGCGAATGCTAAGTTGCATTTTAAATTTGATTTTTCTACCTTATCTTTTGGATGATTTTTCATTTCTCACTCGTACATTTTTTCTTGCAACTGCTGATGCTCCTTGCCACTAGACGGGCACACAAGACACATGCATACAACTGCGTGCATGTACATACATACATACGCATGTATAGGATGGGTTGGCATCCTTGGATTGGATGGCAATTGTTCGAAAGGCAATGAATGGTGGCGCAGCAGTGCAGCATGCAAAATTGTTATTCGGTGCAAGTGTGTGGCATGCCACATGCCATATGCAAACAAAAAAAAAAACTTCTCAAATAAAAAAAAAAACCAAAAAAACTCGAGAACAGCGCAGACAAGAATGCAAAATAAATGATCAAGCAAAGGCAATGGAGGATATCAAAATCACGTAGCAGGCACTTTTTGCTCGGCTCACAGGCACGTCTCGGTGGAGCTGTGCCAGAACGGAAGCACAAAGGCGAAAAAAATGAAAAGAAAAAAGGGCACACACTAGTAAAGTATGCGAAAAAGTCATCTTATAAAAAGGCGTAAATGAGAGTGTAAAAAAAAAGTACATCCCAACAAAATCGAGATAGTTTCGCGTAGTTCGGTGCATCTTCAGTGGCACGCAGGCATTCTCTTGGGCCATTGTATGTATGAAGTAGTGCTACGCAGCAAGATTGGCAGAAGCCATAGTAGGGAATAGTGGCAACTATGGTTAAAGTACCATATGTACATACGTATATATGCAGTTCGAATAGTATTGAGGGATATTTATTGCATACCTATGTATGTATACGTCGAAATGGAAGTCCCACGAACTCGTATCCAATGGCAGTATGAGCCTCACCAAGTGACTTAAAAAAAAAAACATAGATTTACAGTCCTTGGTAGAGTCTATTCAATAATTCTAATCTACACTACTACTGTTATAGAACAGAACCAAGTAACCAGTAGTTAAAGTAGAGAAAAATTTAACAAACATCCATTTTTTTGTCGCTATATTTTTCGTTTATTGGAAAGAGCAAACACTCCCGTTATTTGTGGAACACGACTCTAAGGCCTTGGTAACGGTTTCTGGCTTTATCTCAGGAATGGCTTGCTCGATATTCTCCTTGGAAAATGGACATCAGCAAGACGGCTTATAACATGATTACCGAATTTGGCGCGCGAAAGATCGATTGTCGCATGGGCTGTTGTCGAAGTTCAAGTCTTCAATTTCCGGCCACAAAAAATCGTCTACCATGTCTCTCTAGCGCTCACCGTTGACCGTAATGGCGTTGCCAGCAGCATTTTCAAAGCAAAATGGGCCACTGATGCCACTGCTACAAAATCCGAACGAATGCAGCAGTTTTTCTTGTTAACATAGCCGTCGAGATGAAAATTCGCTTCGTCGGAAAAGGTTTTTTTTTGGACCAAATCATTGTTCATTTCATTTGCATTATTTCCCAACATTGTTCAAGCGTAAAGTGATTCAATTCGTTCGACGGAGATAAGAAACTGACATTCTGTTAAGATTTCCAGCGGAAAAGAGACGTCAGTGTCAAAATAACATATGATAAAAAAAAACACTACATGAACCACCCTTTATATGCTTCCATATGATACAAGTGTCCCCTCCTATCTTGCGAAGCCTAGTTGGGTGTATTCCTAACATACAGTCAGCGTAAAAAATATGTATTCCTTGATGTTTGACGATTTTTTTTTATTTATATTTTCCATTCAATTCATTTATATTTTTTTCAAATTTTTCTTAAAATTTTTCTTAGTTTTTATAAAAATATATGGTTCATGCAATAGAAAAAGTCAGCAGAATCAATTATTTTTTTTTTTTTAATTTCGTATAGAACTCGGGAAAATTCAAGAAATACCAAAAATTGTTCATAAAAATTTCAAACTTTTCAAGTATGCAGTATGAAGTTTTGTAGCCCATTAAATTTTAGTATAATAAGGTGCAAGTTTCAAATCTCTAAAAATTAACGTTGAGTTTTGATAATTTTTTTGTAGTGTGTTGTGCATTTTCTTCCATATAAAAATAGGTTTTGTTGAATTGAAAAGTTGAAATTTGTTTGGTATTTCCTGAATGTTCTCCGAGATCTGAATGAAGGTAAAAAAATTAATTTTGCTGATTTATGCTGTTGAATGAACTGTATTTCTATAAAAAAAATAAGAAAAATTTAAATAAATAACATCGTTCAAACCGTCAGGGTATTCATATTTTCGATGATGACTGTATATTCCGGAAAATTATCTATGTACATATATATGTGTGTATTTAGGATAATTTGAATACCAGAAAATGTTTTGGTAAACACATTCTGCCCAACTGCTTTAAATGCTCCATATTTCTTAAATGTCCGATGGATACACTTTCGCCGAAGTCTGAAGCATTTTGGACTGACCATAGGGAGCTACCCACCAAACTAACACAGGTGCTTCATTTCCAAAGAACCAATTTTAGCTTCAAATCAATTTATCATATCATGAACGAAAAAAATATATTACTAAAGAATTCCTGAGAAAAAAATATGTACCTATGTGTAAATCAATTTTATTTTTATTTCACAATAAGGCTGCTTTGTTACAAAGAGCCACAATAGGGACTGAATATTATATAAAATTCCTTCAGTTCCAAGTATCTTTTCTAGCATATACATATGTATGTTGTTGTATGAACTTTTTCCCAGCCCTACATACATATGTATGTACATTCTAAATAACATTTCTTTACACTTCCTCAAAAATGCTGCAGAATGTAAATGCTATAAAAATATCAAAGATCATATTTCGCGAAAAAGTTAAAGATGAAAAAAGCCAAAAACAAGTAAAACAAATAATGGAATGAGGAAATATTTTCTTACATTTCATATTCGCTCTGCCTTCAACTTGTAACGCAGTGTGCTGCTCCTTGTCGAGAGTATAGTAACTCAGTGGCTCAACTACGTACGTACATTTATTTGTACTACATTTGTATATGTATGTATCCATTTGACAAACCCTGCAAAAATCGCGAGTACTCCATGCAGCAATATAAAGAGTACTCCCAAAGGGTCAAGGAGTACTACAAAATTAGCCACAATGCATATAACAAATGTGGTCCAACTAACATTGCGATGTCCGGGGGCAGGACCATATACTCCAGCTCTGCATTACATCAGAGTAGCACAAAACTACTCCAAGGAAAGAAAAGGAATCAATATATTTTTTTGTTTGTACACGCTTTTGTTCTGCACTTCACAGAAGCTTTTTCATAGTTCGGAGACATAAAACAAAAATTTGTAATATCATTTTAACAAAATGCCTTTGACGATATTCGAACCAGGGCCTTCTGGAAGTTAGCAAATAACACCAGAATCTCTGCACACTCAGCTACATCCGCTCTGTAACTTTGTTTTTTGTTCGTTTGACTTTGTTCTTCACTTCACAGACGCTTTTTCGTAATTAAGACCAAGACCAAAACCAAAAATAAAAATGAGGCATTACATGTTGCTGCTGGAAGCTAACAAATAACAGCAAGCATCCCTTCACGATTAGCTATTAGTTACAAATGTTCAACTTCAATCACATTTCGTTAAAACACGAGCATTGATCGGGTAAGAATAAGCTGGTGCAGAGACAAGAGTTAGTCCGCTACAGCATGACAGAGGTGCACTTTGTAAGTACTCCAATATGCCACAAATATACTACATGGTCCAACAATTTTTGCAGGGAAGGAACTGCGCGATCCCTTGCACCTAAAGCTTTAATACCTGTTAATATTGTGGCGTACTTTTGTAATTTATTTCTGCTACAAAAGAAAAAAAACTGCTAAAAGAAATGTAGAAACCTAAGAGGGAGTTCAAAAAATTAGCTCTTGAATATTTTTAGGGACCCTAAGTCTTGAACTGTAAGTCACTTATGATATCAAATTTGTAAAACTTTCTGCAATAATGCTATAAAATACGAAATTTTATGCTTTTATTAACAATGTACTTAGGGGAAGTTGGCTGGCATGAAATTCTTAAAAGAAATTAAGTGTTTAAAGACCTATACCAAATCTTCCAGTGTTATCGCCACTTTCTGGGTAAATATCCAGCGTGTTAGTTTTTTTTTTTGCAATAACCCGTCGAAATGGAATATTGAGCTACCCAGAGAAACTCTGACTTGAAAACCCTTGGAAAATTAAACCAGAGAAAATTGTTTAAAATCCTTCTAAATTAGGGAAATCCCCGAGCAACCCCCAGAAAAATACCCACAAAATCTCGAGAAAACCCCTATATAAAATATCCCAACAAAAAATAACTCTAAAACAATCTCTACAATTTCTTCAAAGAGTCAAAAATCCCGAAGGTGCAAAACAAAACTAAAAAATCAAGCGAATTTCATTAATCAATAATTTTACATGAAGTTTGGGTTAAGTCATTCGGCCCTACCGAATTTTAAACAACGGGAAATTAGGTTTAAAGGTGCCGCTGAATCGTGGACCATGAGCTCAAAAAAAGGAGTAAAATCGACTGAGTGATGAGACGAGATGAATTCAACTTCATCCCTTCCGCTTAAATGATCTTGCTACAGCTGCACCCTTAGGGCTATCCCCGGAGTGTACGTTACACCACTAACTATAACTGAATACAATTTCCTTTCAACAAGAAAGTTTTTGGCGGAATTTGCAAAAAGCTGGAAAGGAGACGACGAATCACGTGCCCATATCGGCACACACAAAAGCCCATTTGACGAACGTAAGCACACACAACCGCATTTTTGCAATCCTAATTGGGTAGCGAATACTCCTTTTTCCCCATCGAAAAAATAATTGCTGGTCGACGGTTTTGGACGTCCGAGGAAGCTGTTGAAGCGTTTAAAATCCATGGTTTGGAAGTACATCCAAATGAATCTCAATCAGAATGAAAAAAAGATTTTGAGAAATGGTTTGAAAGAATCCTAAAACTGCATGCAGAATATTCAAAACAAAAGAAAACAAAACAAAAAAACAAAATCAGTATCGCGGTTCGGTGATCAGATTCACCCATATCCTTAGTTTCGCCCGAAAATAAATTAAACCGAAATTTTATCATCCGCCCGTAGGGAATACACATAAGCGAAAAGTGAACGATTTCGGGCAAAAATTAAACTTATGATAAGCATGATTACCTTTTTCTTATGGAAGTATTTTGATGGCACAACTTAAACAGACAGCAACGCTTAAATCCATCTGAATTAGGCCTCAGTAAATATGAAGGATCAAACATTGCTTCGAAATTTCTACTCCGTTGCGGTTTTGACCCACTGTTAACAGTCAAGCTGAGTAGTACCTCTTCATACGCAATTTTTTCTTCAATTCAAATCGAATATGTTTCCCACGACTGTGCTCGAAGTAGTACTTTTTGATCCACCTCATGCCAATATGCATTTATATATACATACATATACTCAAGAGTTGAAGAAAATGAGCGTTTCTTTGACAACAGAGTTGCGTTTAAGGCAGCGTGGCAGCGTGGCAGCGCAACGAAGAAACGAAGACATTTTGCACAAAGTACACAGAAGTCTATTTTCGTTCATTGCTTCGCTTGTGCGCTGCAGCAGTCGTTATATTTATTTGTTTCCTTTAGTTCTTACTTGTATTCGGTACTGTCGTTGCGCCTTGCCTTTTCATGGCTCCCAAAAGTGCAATTTCATCTTTTCAGAAACTTCAGTGAGTTTCGCAACCAACAACTATGCTACCATAGTCGGATAAAATGTAATGTAAGGCAAGTGAAGTTGCAGCTCTGTATGTAGGGATGATGATGGTAAGACCAACAACAATTACAATGGCAGCATTGTGGCAACAATGCCAGTGGCAATACGGTTCAAGCGCACCAACCAACTATGTACATATGTACATATGTATTTATTCTGCTACACCATCACAATTCCTTCAACATTACTTCTTAGTAGCAACCACCACCACCAACCACTCTGCTTCTTACCGCGTCTACCAAAGTGCTACCCATTTCCATTTGCCACATCGCCGACTGACTATAAAGCATATCAATGTTGATGTTGTTACATCGTTTGTTGTTTTTGTAGCTGTGGCTTTCATTGTTGCTGTTGTTACAGCCGCTTTGGCCTTGTCTTTGGCTTAAACTGCACCGCTGCGGCGATATAGGACTGAGCGTTGTCGTTGTGGCCTTTGTGGCATGTTGGCAGGTTAGTAGCCCGCAATCGTTTCGTCTTATACATATGTATGTATGTATGTACTTACTTTTGGCTTTGCTGTTTGTTGTTAATGCAGCTGGTGGTTCATTACTATGGACTGCCTAGTGCCGAGTGCCGAGTGGCGGCTGATGGCTGTTGGTCGCTAAGGTTGGCTTCGCCCGTCCACAATAATTTCATATCAGGTCAAAAGGGGGCGTTTATCGTTTGGCGAAGCAACAACTTCTGGTTGTTTGCAGTTTTTTCTCCATTGTATGCTCCTACATTTGCTACCACCTCCATACTGCATATTCTTTTGTTGGCAAGTTTTTGTCTGTATTTTTTTCTCAAGCTATTCAAGGTGGTTGTGGTGTTACCGCGTAGTCGTTTGTTATTTGTTCGATATTGAGTATTATTTCCGAGGTTTTCACATTTCATTTCGATGGAGCACTTTTTTGGGTAATTTTCTTTTTCCGCCCTTCTCATTGCATTCATATTTGAGCTCTTTAAGGGTACGTTCACACAGAAAAGCGAGCGGCAAGCGAAGAAAAGCTTTTGGTGTTCACATTGAGCGAATCGGAGCGGAGCTTTTTGTATGAAATCGGCCGTAACGATGTCAGAAAAGTTACATCCAATGAAAAGCGGCTAAAATATTTATTCAATTTGCTTTCTCTACGAGTACATTTTCCTTTATTTATTTTAATTTTTGATTCGCATCAGCGTCAAGAGACTTAAAAATCAAGAAAAAAATTTAAAATTGAAAAAATGCTTTGCATTAAGCTCCAAAACGCGCCTGAAATAGTTTGTTGTATGAACACTTGCATATAGCTACATTGATTTAAAAGCTTAGCTCCGCTCGGAATGGTTTCGCACTGTTCGGCCCCGCTTCCTGTGTGAACGTACCCTTATATATTTGCGGTTTTTTTACGACAATCAAACATTATTTCTCAACTAATGCACTAAATATTTTGCAACTCTGCAAATACAAACGCAAAAATCACCAAGGCAAGCATGGCTCGTTTGAGCAGGAAATCATCGAAGCAGAGTCTAAAAGAGAGTGTGGAAAAAGGCAAATAGCTTCAC
Organism: Rhagoletis pomonella; assembly: GCF_013731165.1. Taxonomy (NCBI): domain Eukaryota; kingdom Metazoa; phylum Arthropoda; class Insecta; order Diptera; family Tephritidae; genus Rhagoletis; species Rhagoletis pomonella. The sequence goes on from NW_023458556.1 coordinate 32,460,461, forward strand.
CATCATGTCTTTACCATCACAGAACCGGATGCAAAATTGATCGAAAATTTGTAGGCAATTAAGGTAAAGCTTCTCAAAAAAGAAAAACGTATCACTCGTCAACTCATTCTAAATTTGACGCCGATTTGAAGAAAGTTATATATAAAGAATACGTGGAGAGAGTAACGAAGGTCACTCAATAAGATAAGCTCACAACTTAAATATATTGCGACATTTTAAATTTTAAGATATCTACACCAAGAAAATCGGTTTTCAAGACTCTAAGGGCAGTTTTCTGAAATAACCTCTAACTTTAAAGCTCACTTTACATTTAAAGGTTGGATTCGAAATAAAGCTCTGTCTAAAGTTAAGAATTTCTATTATCGTTTTTTGACGTACGTATGCTTCTTGGTAGTAAACCAATTTAAACCCGATATAAAAATGCTTTACTTTAGACACAATCGCACATTTTAATGCAACCTTAAAATATAAAGTGAGCTTTTAGAGTTACAGGTTACTTGAGAAAACGGTCCTATATATCGCTTGAATAGCAATCTTCAGTCGCTTACAGAAATAGGAGACGAACCGACTGGAACAAATTCACAAAGTTATTTTCGGACCTCCTTTTTATAAGCGTTTCTCATAGTAAACATCGCTTGCCGGCAACAATTGACGAAGTCTTCCAGCATGCTTCTGAACTAGATAGACCATATCACCAAAGCTTTCTCTGACCTGTCTCTGGTGGAACGAAGATATCGCCTCCCTGAGTACGTAAAGCAAGAGGCTCTTTATCAAGGAGAAAAGAGACGGATCGTAACACAATGAAGCTTTAAGAAATTTCAAGCGGGCTATGAAAAGTGCAGTAATCTATAAGGCATTTCTTAATTAAGGGTTCATACAAAGCGCATGGACTCTGGCAAAGGACCTCTTCATACCAAATCCTAACTATTTTTGACGGACCAGCATTTCGTTCTAAAAATACTGGGAAAAGACTCTGGATGCATTTAATCTGTGGAGACGGCACTCTAGGTGAACTGACGGGCTTTAATACAAGCTCGCAATTGGTACCACAATGGGCGCACTGGATCTAAGTGTGTCTCTCCCCTACACACAGGCAGTAAATTATTTGTCAGAACGAACCTTGAGCGCTGTTCAAGGCCAAACGAGGTTTTCGACGAGACAACTTTGCCAACCTCAAATACGAATACGTGATGCAGTAGTCCAGTGGTCGGCAGGCCATAGCTCACTGAGCGCTCTCTGAGCACATGTTTGAATGTGTTAGAATGCCGACCGCTGCAGTAGTCTATCTAAATTGAATATTTTCATCTTCAAGACCAGGACCGTGGGACCAACAACTTAGGGGAAAAGGTAAAAAAGGTTGGTGCGGTGTATGACGACCAGGCACACAGACAGCCTAAGAGTATTGGGACTCTCGTGGTTATTTTCAGCTAAAACTTTGAAGTAGTAAAGGACCTTTTATAATTTGAATCGAGCCTAACGTCAGCCTATGCGTACATTTGTAAAAGTTCCACTCTATGAATATCGATTCAGAAAGTTACAATTATTTTTTTGAGTACAAAAACTCAATGCAAGTAAGGTAGTTTCTAGCGCTAAAATACCAAACTAATGAAAGAACTACCTATATACATATATTTTTATGCGTGAGAATTAGTAACTCAACCCCATGCAAAGCAGAAAGCATTAAACGACCTCTGCACCGAAACAGAAAAGAAATCCAAGCGATTAGGTTAAATTGCACGCGAGAACGAATTCGAAAAGCAACAAAGCCTGTTAAGCCAGTAGAGACAGAAGCCAAAAACTGAACATAAAAGGGGAGGAGGCGGTCATGCTAAAATTGAGGCTAAACTTTTATTAACAGCAACAAGGAGATGAGAAAAAATTGCATACTCTCGAAAAGAAATAATAAATAAAGAAATAAAAAAAGTAAACGAGTAGAGAAAAAAAATCACTGTAATGTGTTGCGCGCAATGTTGTAGTAAGATAATGTATCAGCGAGCGGCGGTGTGATATTAAAGTAACTACAACAAATGGCATAAAATGAAAATGAAAATGGAAAGGAATGAAACGTGCGAAATAAGCCAACAACAACGGGCAACAATGCGCTATTACGACAAAGGCGACAAAGGTAGCGAGTGGCAGCAAAATGGCAAAAAGCAAAAAAAAAAAAAAAAACAATGGCTTCTGATGGTAGCAGCAAGTGGCTAATGGCTGGTGGCTAGTGGCAAGTACCAGTGACCAACAGCAGGCAATGTTGCAACTACAAATAATTGGTAATCTTGCAGATACACAATGATAATCGCAATTGCGAGTACGCAGTGGCGGAGGCCGGCGACGACCGCCATTCACTCACTCAGATGACGAAGACGCCGACGACGACGATGATTGTCTTCCACCTCATTCAGTGGCGCACAACGCGGTTAGCAGACATTGAAGCATTAAGCCATTGAGCAATAACTGTGCATAATAAGAGCAAAAATGAAAAATAAAAATAAAAACAGAAGACAAGGTATCAATATGGACAATCGTGGTCGTGGCGTCAAAGTAATCTGAAGCTGAACGTGGCGACGGCGGCTGGCCAATGAATGGGATCGCGGCAAAGATACTACATACATACTAGTTATGTGTATACATTTTTTGGACAGAACGGTGTGAGAAGATGTCGAGTGTTGCTGGTAATAACTGTTCCTGCCATTACATGTTTTGTATTGCATGGACAAGTGATTATTTCAGATACTTGTATCATTATTGTTTTTGTTTTTTTTTTTGCCTCATCTCCTGTTGTCGTCGGATGCTGTCAGCAAGAGCTCTTGATAATCGCCATCATTTAAAAGAGTAATAAGTAGCAACAGCACTGACAGCAGCAAATAACAATAAAGAAACTGGTATTCAGCTGCCCTGATATTTTAATACTACACAAGGGGAACAAATTCAACATACCAGGCTAACTTAAAAAGTTTTAGAATGCAAAATATTTATTACTGTCTTCGTTATTATTTCATTCAATTTTAGTGTTATAAAGTGCAAGTTTTGATTTGTGGAGTTGTTTTTCTTTTTGCTGATTGTGTTGTAGGCATTTTTGTCCGTACTAAGTATCTTTTTATTTTAACTACTTAAATTGAATGGGCTACAAAACTGCATTCCCAAAAGCTTTTTAAAAAAATCGGATTAAAAAAACTTGAAATTTTTACGACAATTTGTATACTTCTTTTAAATATTGCACAAAGTTTGAAGCTTGCACTTATACTTGGGGTGTATAATTAAAATGTACTCGATGTTGGCCTTTCTCAGAACCTAACCCTTTCGAGTTTATCGGTGAGTATTTCACACAGGTGAGGGGTGTTCGCATAAGCGCGGTCTGGCGGGCGTAAACCATCAAAAAGCGTTAATTCGCAGGGCCTTGGTAAACAAGAACATTTTTTTAAGCTTAAATAAATATTTTTCTTTATAAAGCAATAAAAATAAAAAAATTAAATTTAAAAAAGGAGAAATAAACAAAATATTTTTAAAGCAATGAAATCCAAAAATTAAAAGATTAAATTAAAAAAGAAAACAATTAACTTAAAAAAAGAAGTTCTTACAAGTTATAAAAAAATATTTTAATTTTTCAAGCAATGAAGTAAAAAATCAGAAGGAAATTAAATTAAAAAAGCATAAATAATATAATTAAAAAAAATAAATTTGTAAAAATCAAATGGAATTAAAAAAATAGTTTTCTTTTTCCAACAATAACATCTAAATATTTAATAAGAAAACTTTTGATAAAAAAATGCTTAAAATTAGTTTCCAAAATCAAATGAAATTAAAAAATATATATAAATTTAATAAATACAAATATTTTACCTTTTATAACAATAAGCGTTAAAAATCAAAAGAAAATTTAATTAAAAGAGAAAAAGTTAAATTCAATAGAAGAAAAATAAAAGTGAACAAAGTTTCTGAAAATTAAATTAAATTAAAAAAATTAATAAATTCAATAAATACAAATATTTTTCCTTTTATAACAATAAAATCTAAAAATCAAATGAAAATTAAATAAAAAATTGTTATTAGAAATTAAGTGAAATTAAAAAACAGTTTTCGGTTTCTAACATTAAAATCCAAAAATTAAAAGAAAATTTGAATTAAAACAGAAAAACAATAAATTTGAAAAAAAAGAAAAAAAAGTCAAAATAAGTTTCTGAAAACAAAATAAAATTAGCAAATTTATAAATTTAGTAAATATAAATGTTATTCCTTTTATAACAATAGAATCTAAAAATCAAAAGAAAATTAAATAAAATAAATAGAGAAATTAAGTGTATCTAATTAAAAGAAGCGTTTTCTTTTTCAAGCATTAAAATCTTAAAATCAAATCAAAAAATTCTATTAAAATATAGAAAAAATTTAATTGAAAAACTAAGTATAATAATGTTCCAAAACTTAAATTAAATTTAAAAAATATATATTTTTCTTTTTATTACAGTAAAATCTAAAAATTACAAGCAAATTAAATTAAAATGAAAACAAAAAATGTGATTACAAAAAAGAAAAATATTACCGCTGCGGATCTGTCGAGGGGCACGCCAATGCTTTGAGCAAAATTATATACATACATCTCCATGTTGAACATGCTGAAGTGCTTTCTGCCTAAAGAGCTTTTCGCCATGAAATTTGTCAAGGAAGCTTTGTTTTGTAAGACTTTCGTGCCAGAATAAACAAAATCTTTAAACTATCTTGCCTACTGCATTTCTTAATTATCTTACAAAAGACTTGCAACTAAGTATCTTAGCCAGAATTGCCCTGTAAATATAATGAAATTATTTTGAGCGAAATAAATAGGCAACAGCAAAGAATTTTGAGTTCTTAGCGACTAGCTTGTGGACGAGTTTGCATAGGTATCCTCTCTCTTTGGCAGCAGAGTATTATTCAGTGCAGAGTCCAGACGCGCAGCTGGTACACTAATTCAATAGTTAAGGAACGAAGCATGCAAACTGGCTTATGCGACCAAAGTCAGACATATGTTTGTGTGTTACCTTCTGGTAATATTAACGAAGGACCAGTTAGATATACAGGCTCGGAGCTCGCCAAACGACTGGAAGAGCTTTAGAGCTGAGGAAGAGGAGAATCTGTTGAATGTATCTTAAAAGTTTGAACTACGTTACTTTTGCTAAGAGTTTGGTCGACCTTCTCCCCCAATTCGTGCTGTACCTCTTGATGTTGATACGCAAATGGTGGCATTTATGAGAAGGTTTTTCAAGGCAGAACTACACTACCTGCCGAGGCACGGCCGCTGTTAGAAAGAACCTTTTCTATCTTAGATGTTGTTCGGACCATGGATCGAACCCACACCATACGGAATGGTAGTACGCACATTTAACCACTCAGCCACAGCATACATACCCCACTTTTTATCGCTTGGCAAATTTTAATGCCGTCTGTCACTGTATAAATTTTTTAATATTCAGCAGATTCATGTCTAGAAGTCGCACATAAATTTTTAACATTGAGGCTAAAATATTTTCATATCTTCGAACTATGCAATACCAAGCAAAACAGAAGCCATGAGTCATAAAATTTGCAAGTACATAAGTGCAAATATTAAAAACCGTTACGATGTGTGGTAAATATTAGTGCAGCATGCTACACTAGGGTGGTCCAAAAATGGTATAGAATTCTTAAAAATCAATATTTTTCTATCGGAAAACAATGCTCTTCTCCAGAAGATTCCCAGTAATAATACCCAATTGTTTATTTAACCATTTTTTCATCACAACTATAATTTATAGGTCGCCAAAAACCCACAAAAGCCCAGAAAAATGCAAAAGGTGGGCCAATAAAAAATCGTTAGTATTTAAAATTGTTTAAATAAATAAGTGGGTATTATTATTAAAAGTCTCCTGAAGAGAAACAGAGTTTTCCGATCGAAAAATGTTGATTTTCAAGAATTATATACCATTTCTACGAAAAGTGGTTTTTTCCCCATATAAAATACATGAAAACTTTGAGCGCTTTGACCGACCTCTAAATATTTTTTGTTTTCAAAATAAATAAAAAATAGTGGTATACTTTTTTTCGATATAGAACAATCATTGGGGTAAGAGCATTACAATTCCGACTTTAATGTTTTTGGACCACCCTAATGTTACACCCTATGGTGGATATTATGCAACAACACAAATACTCGGTAAAAAAACCAAACTATTGTCATTTAATGTGCCGCCAGAGCGAATACTTAACATTTATTGTCAATTTACTTTGCCACTAGGCAGCACTTAATGTTATATAATAAAGAAAAGTTGCCTAAAGAGGAGGGGCGGGCAGGCATGCAACGCTAACTTTGTTGCAACCATGACTTATGTGAGCTTACAAAATAAAACAACTCCATACCGCCAGCGGTAGTCATTTGATGGGACTGCCGCCATTTCTTGTATTCAAATCAAAGTTGAACAATATTTTTCTGCAATTTTGCACTGCAGCAAAATATAGTTGAGTGGCGCCACAAATCTTGCAACCGGCTGCCAGCGTGCAACAATGCAGCGAACGTGGCTTATTAGTCGTAAATTTCATGAAAAATAACTATGCGACGGATAAGTGTCGTGGCTGAGTGCTGCCGGCTGCCGGCTGCTGGCTGCTGGCTGCCACTTGGCTACTGTTGTCTGCAAATGTGTTATGTGATGATACCAACAACAACGGCCATTATTATTAGCAATTGCCGCCGAATTGCAGACAAGCCTGCAGAAAGAAGTAGCGACGGACGTGGCAGCAAAGGCAGCATATGGTACGTGACACATCAGCGGCGTCATGCGCGAGACGTCGACGACATTGGGGTTCATACTGCGGTGGCATCATGCAAATTGGCACTTCCTTTCGTCATCTCCAATTGCTGCATAGCATAGCAATACAGCAAGTGGCATGCCACAGCATACAAATAGTAAATACTTACCTACATAAATCAGACATGGTCAGTTCATCAGCGCGTCATTGAACATCTTGGCAGTAACAACAAAAGGAATATCTACACATACACCCGTATAATAAATACCACATCGCAGAGAGTGGCTTGCAGCAGTGTGACGCGCACTTTCAACTTCGCACGCAAACGCATGTTGCACTTTCAACCCAAATGCTTCTACGTATGTATATATGTAAGTATATGTACAATGCCAAGGTAGTCCATCAGCCAGTCTGCCAGTGAGTCAATAATGCAACAGTCGTCGTATGCTGTTGCTGTCACATTACGCTTGCCACTTGCTTGCGGCTGTTGTTGGCTACCATAGCGCAGTATTTATGGCTCTTTTGCGCGGTGATCTACACCAGTGATTTGTTTGTTGTACCCTACTGCTACATACATACATACATATAGATGTGTGTTGATTTTGATGAATTACGAGTATTGGCTTCGCTGTTGGACGCTTGTTTTCCATGGCTGCAGCAGCCGTTGGTCATTTGCAATTCAGGCTTGCTGCTGCTGCTATATTTGTTGTTGCTGGCTGTCAATGGATGCTGGTGCCTCTTCGTCCATCAAATATAATTCACGTACTCGTAGAGCCTCACAGCTTTTCAACTAATTCATCTGTTGCATCGCATTGATTCCCATCACCAGGTTAGCCTGCTGGTCTTTGTTGTGCTGGTGAATGTTGCGCACCGAAAGCATAATTATGAATGATTTATTTCTTTTTTTTTCAATATCCAACCCCTTTATTCTAAATTTATTTTTATTCTTATTATTTTTTAATACTTATGAATGAACATTACTTGTAGGCTTTGCACAAAAGTTTATCGCCTTGCTGCTGAGGCAGAGTTGCCATATCCGTATGCATCATCTCTCAATGCAAAGTTTGATGCATTTTTTAGATCGAAAGCAAAGTCGGTTAATACTTCTTTCAAAATTAAGAACTTACCGTAACTCATTGAACAAAAATAATAAAAAAAAATGCGCTCACAATTTTAGTAAGTATAGGGCGAGTCTTACCTCACCTAAATA
>NW_023458556.1:32468523-32472924 GCF_013731165.1 Rhagoletis pomonella
ACAATACGACACTTACGACACCGTTGTGAATACCCAAATTGCAAAAAGATTCACAGATGCGTTCAAATACAGATAATCGTTCCTCTAAGCACAATAAATAAGAATTGTCAAATAACGTCTTTCAGTATCGCCGACGATATGTTCGGTTTAGAGAACTGTAGCAAACTCCGTGTTATTCTTTCATTAAGCGATGACCGAGGCGAAGATTTTACTTTTCTTGTGTCCAGATTTGCCAAGCTGCTACCAGTAGCTGTCTATCCTTCTCCTCAACTTGTGAGAGCAGTTACACTGGCGGCAGAAATAATAGACCCGTCGTACTTTTAAGAATTTTTGCTATATTTCCTTAGTTTATTTTATTTTTAATATCTTTTTTATGAAAGCCTAGGTAGTTATACAACAAACATCATATAAATCCGCTTTTCAAACTTGGAACAAAAATTATAAAAATTCCACAAATTTTCACAAAAAAAGTACGACGAGTCTATTATTTCTGCCGCCAGTGTATAAATATCAGTGGGAATTGTATGCTTTGATTATGGGCGGGAATAAGCCTCGGGTTCGAAAATAGATTGAAAATTTTCCGCCGAAGGGATTGTAGGTTTACGCGAAATTCCTGAACACATATTTAGTTGCATATGTCGCATCATGTTTACTAATTGTGCAGCCAGATTTATTGCATTGACTGAATTATTTTACCTTGTCCTATATCCTAGTACACTCTTAGCTTTAAAGAATTTTTAATAGGTGCCTAGTATTTATAAAATATTTAAATATCTCGACTCGAGTGCCACTCAGGTCCATTTTTTTCAAAATTATTTTTTATCAAGCTGATTTAACCTTATTCGAAAGTAATGAACTCAAAGGGATCATAACAATGGGTACCGTACCCGTTATGATTTTTAAAGTAAAGATCATAATTTAATCATTATTTTGTGATAATTTTTTTTTTGTCTCGATCAACAATAATCCTAATTTTGGATTTTTATTTTTTCGATCATTTTTAAACTTTATATTGGATACTGCCTTTTTATGCCAGATTTAAATCTTTTATTATGCAGTAATTACATTTCGAAATAACGGTTATAATATGATAGAAAAAACTAAAATCACAAAATAACGATTAAGAGTGATCGGAGAAATGAAGATCGAACGGTTATATTTGATTGAAAAAAAAAATTATAAATAAAAAAATTATCGAAAAAATAAAAAAGTCACAGAATATCGACTATTTTTGATACAAAAAAAAAATAAAACATAAAATGATGATTAAAAATTATCGTAAAAATTTAAATAAAAAAAATAAAAATCCTTGTAATAACTATTATTTTTGGCCCCTCCGTAAAAATACACGTATGATGAAAAAATCGAACCCAATAGAAATTATCAACATAAGTATGTAGTATATCCTGAATACCGAAACCCAAATTACTGAACATTTTTCTAGTGGGAAGCCAAAGCAATAGTTCAACTCACGCTGCTTAAACCCTTTTGATCACTTCCCTGCCCACAAAGCTCTCGAGGCCAAAAATATATTGCAATGCAAAAAGTCACGTACGAGTTTTCGTTGGTTGGCTTCATTGACGCATGTACGGACGCTTGCAATGTCACCTCATGGAGAAAAGAAGAAAACTTAAAAAAAAAAAATCAAAAACCGAGTGAAGCAATCCAGTCAGAAATGCATACATATGTATGTAAATACAAGTATACTCATGCGAAAAACTATATTTTTGCTGTCCTTGCAGTTTTTGTATTAGAATCGTGACGTGTTGCATGTTTGATATGTGCCATTTTTAGAATCGGTCACATAGGCAACAGCACCACATGCGCGTAAATCTTGCGTGTACATGTGTCCTTACGCATGGAAAACTTTCTCAGTACTGCAGATAAGCAGACTGATTGTAAAATTGCGTTATTTAAGTATCTAAATCTTTACCCTTACAGTTTTTGCTGATTCAAACTATTCAAAATATTTGGCGGGTTAGGTAGAGCTGCCCTAATGTGGTTGTGGTCTTCTTAAACATCTGTTTTGATATAACTCATGAGCGTATGACTGAAAAGGATAGCAGAAATCATCCGGGAAGGCATAAGGAGTACTCCCGCTGGAAACAACAACAAAATTATCCAATCATGATATCTATGCACTATGCTAGACATCGCTGAAAAGCTCACGCTTCGAATACGAGTATAACTTCCTCAGAGCTTCTCGTGAGCTTGTCTGGTCATTATGCGCAACGCGTATTCCCTAGGTATGTATAGCTCTTCGATTTCAACTAATGACGCTAAGCTAACTAAACCTTCTCTGTCGGTTTTGTAGGTCTTGAGGATAACTTTATCGAAGCCAGATTTGACTGTGTCTTCGTTATTTGCGTGAATGTCTAAACATTCATTATTAAGAATAAAAATTACATGCATTGTTGCTGCTCCCCAAATGGGGCACGGTGCGCTTGGATCCACTTCTATTGATGTTTAGGGGTTCTCCCATACTAATTTTTTTCGACTATAAGGCATGTGACCTTTCCTTCATTAGCTATCTCGGCGAAGGATCGAGTTTTGGATTCGTGCATCTCGAGTCTTTTCGGCGCGTTAGTGGGTCATCTTCCACCGATCCTTTGAGCTTAGCAACCTGAACTTATCTGTACGTTCACTGTAGACTTTCGACTGGGTAAGCAGTGCCTTTGCACAATGCGTGTCACTTGTGGTAAGTGTGTGCATCGGACGCAACAGAGACGGGACAATAGCAAAAACAACAACAAATTACACAGATAAGCTAGCGTTGTAGTCCTGCAAAAAAAAATAGAAAAATATTTGAGGTCGAGCCAACAAAATTTTACCACAACGAGCAACAACAAGAACAAAAGTAGCAACAACAATTCCAATAAAAATCCACAAGTCCCCAACGAACGTGACATAAATGACAACTATGGAGCACAGCACAGTATGGTCGCCATGACACGGATGCGACTACGAGTGCCAAGCTAACAAAAATCCAAAAAAAAACAATGCAAGAGTGGTCAAAGTGGCCGGCCATCACGATTCCCAATTGCCCAGAGCGGCGAGGAAGTAAAAGGGGAGCCAACTACCAACCTAGGTATCATCATCATCAGCAGCAGTAACAGCAGCACCACTGGTAGTGGCCGTCAGTTTAGTGCGTTTGCGATTCGCTATGCGTCAATGGGGCAGGGCCACTAGGTGACACCGTTGCCGTTGTGCAGTACGTTGATGTTGTCGCGCCGCTGACAGCGAAGAGACACAAATATTTCAGCTTTCAGCAAACATGGCTAACGAGTTCTTCAACCACACCGTTAGTTACTTAGTTGGTTAGTTGAGCAACGTGAAATCGGCAAAAGAACAAAAGTTCAAAAAAAAAAAATAAAATACAGGAGCATTGCAATAGAGACAAATGGATATGCGCAGGCGAAAAAGTTCAAACGCAAACCGTTAGCAACACGTTTTCGCAATGGGAAATGCAACTACATTTTTGCTGTAGACTTTTTTGTTTCCTGTTCATAGAAATTACCTAGCGAAGATGATAAGAAATAGCAATTGGCAAAAACAAAATTGTTCGGTTGAACTCGATTTAGTAACTTTGTTTCTACAAAAATTCCTTTGGGGCAATAATACCAGCTTTGGTTCGCTCATATCTGTTAAAGTTTCAGTTTGAGAGTAGAGGGTAATTTATTTAAAATAGTTCTTCTTTCTCTTATCTTTTATCATATTTCCTAGCGAGGCGCAAACTTAAAGAAAGTTCACCTTTTTCACCAACAGTTTTACTAATTTGTGGTTAAATGTTGACTTTCGCTTTAGGTGAACTACTAGACTTTTAGTTCGCCATAGTTGATTGGACGCTAAAGGGTTCTGATCATCATCCGACTGGTCCTATGTTCGAATAATGGTACCTGAAAACGTGTTTTCGTATGCAAAATCTTGCCACTAATGCTTGTGAAAAGCCATTTAGAATAGTGTCTTCACTGCTCTACACACTGTCTTTAGACGGATAGACAGAACCATCTAAAATAGGTCCTGATAGTAAGTATAGCTGGAGGAACATTTAATATACGAGATGTGTTCAAAAAGGTGATCCACAATTTTTTTTCATATTTTATGTTCGTACACTCGTCCCAAGAAGATGGTGTGATCGGCAATTTTCTGCTATCAAAAAAAAAATATCAAAGGATTTGCATACAATTTTTTGTCAACAAGTAATCGTCGAATTACCATTAGAGAAGTTGCTGAAGACATCGGAAATCACGGTTGGCTCAAGTCTTGCAGTTTTTTCCGATATTTTGAGCATGTGACGTGTGGCAGCGAAACTTGTTCCGAAACTGCTTAATTTTGAGCAAAAAACCGTCAAACGAGTATCACTCATGAGCTGTTAAATTACGTTAATATTGGTGCCGATAT
>NW_023458556.1:32473024-32475166 GCF_013731165.1 Rhagoletis pomonella
TGGAAAATTTTTATGTATATTTATCTATGTAGTTTAAGATAATAATGGGCCTGTGTATATAGATGTACATTAGACTGCATCACTCCCCATACAAAAAAAAAAAAAATCGGTATGTACTGTTTTGCCACAGATTTGCACCAAAATATTTCGGAAAAATATTAAGATTTACGTGAGCTGAACTAATTCGAAAATACTTCAAAAAATTATTAAAAAAATAAAAAAGCATTAAAATAAAACTTTCAACAGAATCATTATAATGAGATTTTTGATGCTGTTTATGAACTTTTTTCAAAGATTGGTTTAAGAAAAACTTGAATAACTCAGCCAAAACTTTACCGATTTAGACTTACAAGGTATCAGTCGAAAAGTATTTTCTAACCCTTTTTATTTGTTTGTAAATAAACACGTTCAAAGTATGAAAGAGAAAGGTCGAATAAACAAGCGTCATTCCGAGTTTAATTGCGATGTGTTCATATTTAAAAAAGGGACGTTAGTGAGAATAAAAAGAGCGAGGAAATGCACATCCACTGATACCCCATAAGTCTAAATTGATATAGTTTTGGCACAGTCATTCTAGTTTTTCTTAAACCAATCTTTAAAAAATATTAAAAAACTACAAGAAAGATCTCTTTATTATGAAGTCTTCAAATATAATAAATTTTTAAAAAATCTCATTATTATAATTCCGTAGAAATTTTTTCAAATATTTTTGTGCAGATGTTTTTTATTTTTTTTTTGGTGGAAGTCTTCAAGTATAATAAATTTTGTAATCCCGGTGGTAAAACCACCCCCAGAACTGAATAGATTCGAAAATAGGGAGACCGTTACTTTTTATTTTCAAATCGGTTCACAATTAACCTTGCCGCCGGGTTTCGGGAAGTTTTCCATATATCTTCCATGGGGAAAATAATTTTTTTTGTAGAGTTGCTATAAAATCACTTGATCGAATAAAACTATTGCCTTTTAGAAGTCTTGAATAAAGTTATGATGCATATTTAACCTAAAAATTTTATTTAATAAATATTTAACAAGAAAATTCCAAATGTTGATTTGTATTTTTGGATCAGCGTTTGTACTTACTTATATACACAAAATTAAGTATCATGACAGGCTATTTTTTTTTGTGTTTATAGTGGTGGCATTGAAGGCAGAGGAAGAGAGAACTTCAATCTGCTAAGTATACCCTACTGAGATATGCCCACCAAATCCCTTATTAAGAAATTGATAGATTTTATAAATATAATTACACCGCTTATGGCTTTGAGGTAGAGCCACAACCCAGCTAACTTTAGACTTTAAAAGACATACATGGCTATATCTCCGATCTCATTTGCTTCTTGACTGCAAGTGGATGGAATTACAGAACAATCATAACCCAGCACTCTAGACGGCTAAGAGATACCTTGTGATGTTTGAATATTTTTTTTTTATTCCCAGTAAGGCAATGCAACATCAATCTGAACAAAAGATTTAGTGTCACCTGCTAGCTGTGTGAACAGAGCCTCCACCTAGGCAAGTTGGAAGGCAACTCTATGAACTTATGGACGAAATCTATGACTACATCTAATAGCTATTAGACTCGATGCTGTACTGACAGATTATTACCGATATTTACCGAAAAACGATTATCACTTTCCTGAATTTACGCCATTCTCGAAGTTCAATCTCCTCCACACATTGCAGAGGCAAAGCTTCATATGCTTCGAGAGGCCCGTGTTACTCTGTATCAATTAGGTTCTTAATACTGGAGTAGGTTGAACTACTTCTGAGCCAATTACATGTCCTACGTACATATCGGCGGCTTATATTTACTACCCTCTAACTGGAATTTTCACAAAAATTAGATTCTGATATAAAAATCTACATAAAATTTAGATGCCTCATAATAACAGTCCTTTTATATGACACAGACACATGGACGATGCCAAACAAAGATGAAAAGGCTTTTGGGGGCCAGGGTGGACAGGGAAAAAGCCGAGAGTCTATTGGCGAAATTTTTTGGTCTCAGCACACACCGACGAACGGTTGCAGAGCTAAATAAAAGAAAAGGAATAAACCTTCGAGTGTACTTCTACCATGCAAAAACTTTAAATTATATTTAGGTGAGGTAAGACTCGCCCTATACTTACTAAAATTGTGAGC
>NW_023458556.1:32475266-32477389 GCF_013731165.1 Rhagoletis pomonella
GCTCACAATTTTAGTAAGTATAGGGCGAGTCTTACCTCACCTAAATAAAATTGAAAGTTTTTGCATGGTAGAAGTACACTTGGGGGTTTATTCTTTTTCTTTTTATTTAGCTCTACAACCGTTCGTCGGTGTGTGCCGAGACCAAAAAATTTCGCCAATAGACTCTCGGCTTTTTCCCTGTCCACCCTGGCCCCCAAAAGCCTTTTCATCTTTATTTGACATCGTCCATGTGTCTGTGTCATATAAAAGGACTGTTATTATGAGGCATCTAAATTTTATGTGGATTTTTATATCACAATCTAATTTTTGTGAAAATTCCAGTTAGAGGGTAGTAAATATAGGCCGGCGATATGTACGTTGGACATGTCAGGCTCAAAAGTAGTTTAACCTGCTCCAGTATTAAGACCCTAATTGAGACAGAGTAACGCGGGCCTCTCGAGGCATATGAAGCTTTGCCTCTGCAATTCGCGAAAGTGGTAATGGCTTCTCGTTAAATATCGGTGATAATCTGTCAGTACAGCGGCGAATCTAATAGTTATTTGATGTAGTCATAGATTTCGTCTATAAGTTCATAGAGTTGCCTTCCAACGTGCCTAGGCCTAGGCGGAGGCTCTGTTTCACGCTGCTAGCAGGTGACACTAAATTCTTTGTTCAGATTGATGTTCCATTACCTTACTGGGAGTAAAAAAAATATTCAAACATCACAAGGTATCTCTTAGCTGTCTAGAGTGCTTGGTTATGATTGTTCTGTAATTCCATCCACTGCATCCTACTTATTACATGCTGCTACATACTTGCACTCAAGAAGCAAATGAGATCGGAGATATAGCTATGTATATCTTTTAAAGATTGCTCCACGGTGTAATTATATTTATAAAATCTATCAATTTCTTAATAAGGGGTTTGGTGGGCATATCTCAGTAGGGTATACTTAGCAGAGTGAAGTTTAACACTCCAGCCTTCAATGCCACCACTATTTAAAAAAAAATTTTTTTGCTTGTCATGATACTAAATTATGTGTTTACATATAAATAAGTACAAACGCTGATCCAAAAATACAAATCAACATTTGGAATTTTCTTGTTAAATATTTATTAAATAAAATTTTTAAGTTAAATATGCATCATAACTTTATTCAAGATTTCTAAAAGGCAATAGTTTTATTCGATCAAGCGATTTTATAGCAACTCTACAAAAAAATTTATTTTCCCCATGGAAGATATATGGAAAACTTCCCGAAACCCGGCGGCAAGGTTAATTGTGAACCGATTTGAAAATAAAAAGTAACGGTCTCCCTATTTTCGAATCTATTCAGTTCTGGGGGTGGTTTTTCCACCGGGATTACAAAACTTATTATACTTGAAGACTTCCACCAAAAAAAAAAATAAAAAACATCTGCACAAAAATATTTGAAAAAATTTCTACGGAATTATAATAATGAGATTTTTCCCACAGTTTTTTAATATTTTTTAAAAATTTATTATATTTGAAGACTTCATAATAAAGAGATCTTTCTTGTATTTTTTTAATATTTTTTAAAGATTGGTTTAAGAAAAACTAGAATGACTGAGCCAAAACTATATCGATTTAGACTTATGGGGTATCAGTGGAAATGCATTTCCTCGCTCTTTTTATTCTCACTAACGTCCCTTTTTTTTAAATATGAACACATCGCAATTAAACTCGGAATGACGCTTGTTTATTCGACCTTTCTCTTTCATAATTTGAACGTGTTTATTTACAAACAAATAAAAAGGGTTAGAAAATACTTTTCGACTGATACCTTGTAAGTCTAAATAGGTAAAGCTTTGGCTGAGTTATTCAAGTTTTTCTTAAACCAATCTTTGAAAAAAGTTCATAAACAGGATCAAAAATCTCATTATAATGATTTTGTTGAAAGTTTTATTTTAATGTTTTTTTATTTTTTTTAATAATTTTTTGAGGTATTTTCGAATTGGTTCAGCTCACGTAAATCTTAATATTTTTCCGAAATATTTTGGTGCAAATCTGTGGCAAAACAGTACCACAGTTGTATGGGAAGTGATGCAGTCTAATGTACATCTATATACACAGGCCCATTATTATCTTAAACTACATAGATAAATATACATACAAATTTTCCA
>NW_023458556.1:32477489-32479047 GCF_013731165.1 Rhagoletis pomonella
TTAAAGATATTCTTTCATACATTTCTACGGCTATGTTTGTTGCAAGTGAATAAGTTGACAGGAAAAGCTTTTCCTTATTCATTTTTCTTGCCTCTTTACTTCGGCTTACATGTGTCTACAGTACATAATTCACATTCATATTGGGTGTAAAATAAAATAAAATCCCGACGGCTTGCCACATCCGCTTTTGTCATAAATTTAGTCCTTTACCAAATAGTGTCTGGCAAAGGAATAAAGAAGCAACAACCCCAAAGACAATAATGGTTTATATTTAATACATACATTCAAACATACTATGTTCATATGCACGTATGTATGTATGTGTGTTAAAAGCAATACCCCTTAAAAGATCCCATCAAAAACAACAACAAATAGAAGCTCGAAAGTAATGGTGTATAAAATATTGGGGAGAAAATTTTGGCACAAGATGCAAGATAGCAAGTCAAAGCAAAGTAGCAGAAAACAAATGCATATGTATGTATGACAATTCGAGTCAAGGGAAGAAAGTGCAAAAATAACAATAACAAGCAAAGAATGACATGCATAAATTTGTATGTATGTATGTACATAAGTTTATGCAAAAATGTGTAAAAGGTTTTTTATTTTTATTTTCAGATAAGCAAGCGAAAAAGTAGTCGCTTTGTGCACGAAAATCACTGCTAGCTGGCATAGACAAATAATATAAATATGTATGTATGTACCTACAGATGCAGTTTTGCTAATCTTATGTGAAAATGTCATATGTCAGACAACAGAAATTACGGTGAGTAGAAACATTTCAAATTAAGTAAATAAATAAGGTAGATTTTTGTTAAAAATTTTGATTTAATACTCTTATTTCTATTAACTCTTTTTGGTGCAAAAAATCTCTATGTATGACAGATAAGTTTTGATCTTAGCCTAAGTTTTGACTCTTACTGCCGGTTTCACGAAAGCAATTTATGTGAAAAATTAGTTTTTTTTCTGTCCGTTTCCATATTAAATTTCAATAAATAATAATTTTTCACTTGAATTGCTTTCTTGAAACTGGCTATTAAGGACTTATGACTATAATCTCCCATGCTCGAAGGCATCTTTTTCACTTTTGTTGGAGTATCCATTTAATTTCGGTTAGGGCTCGATATATTTCGATCTACATATATAATAGAGCATCTTCTTAATTTCATATGAAAATTTTTTCCAGCTACTAATTTGCGACGTTCGAGATCACTGCGCAAAAGCCATATTAGGGCTTAAACGAAATAATCAGGCAGGTTCTGCAATTTGCATACTTCCGAGTGAATTTCAACCCCAGTCAATTTGAGTTCAAAGCGAATTAGATTGAAATTCACCCGGAAATGAATTGCAGAACCTGCCTAAATGTACAAAAGCGAGTATCCATGCGTTGTAGTCATCAAATACCAAATGGATTTAGCTCCATCTCATCACAATTTTTCTTCATGAAAAAATTGTTTTAAGAAATAACTCGTGCATTCAGAGTCCTAGAGAAAAATTTAGCGAGCATTTTTTTCGTAACTAGACCAGTTTAACCCTTCAGCCCCAGCCACAATACCAATTA
>NW_023458556.1:32482047-32519790 GCF_013731165.1 Rhagoletis pomonella
ATCAACTACACAAATTTACAAAAGTATTATAAAATTATGGAAAATCTCATTTAATCGCCATAAATAATTAAATCGAAAAATCAATTCAGCTTCCAAGCATATTTTGCATAGCTTTAGCCAATAAGATATTTTTGTAGCCGCATTTATGTGTACATATGTAGATTTGCTAAAAAAAATGTTGCCAATTATGAATTCATTCGTTTAGCTTAATGCGGCTTCTTAAATAGTATTTTTTTTTTGTTTAATGTATGACTTTAGCTAATTTGACAGTTGAGACAAAAAGTGTATGGAGTTATACTTTGGAAAAGCAGGAAACAGGTTTATCGAGTTAGAGTCGTTTTCTCAAGCAACCTTTAACTTTATTATAATTTAAAGGTTGAGTCGAGGTATTTTCTTAATTTTCACCACTTTTCTTGGACATTAATCTTTCTTCAAAATGAGGTAGAAAAAAAATTTCTTCTTCAAGTGAATCGGGGTAATAAAATTTTTTTAGGTGTATTTTTTGTATTCAGTGCATACAAAATATACATATATGTATTGTACATATTATGTACATACATATGTACGTATAGATTTACACAACTTAATATTTATACATACAAATGCACTTATGTATGTATGTTCATACATTGTGTTAATTTCGCGCTTTTATTTTTTGTTTTTGTTTTTAATTTTCCGCTTTTTTTCGTGTCTATGGTTATTTACTTGTAACTGTGCGCGGCATGTTTATCAGCGTAGGTGTGTATAATAGCAAAGTATGTATTTAAAAAAAAAATTATGTCATTTTCATAAATAAATATTTAAATTACCAAAGCGCATGTAAACATATGTAAATTTTCGCATTTCGCTTCTCGCGCTTGCATTTGCAATTTTTATTACATATTATTTTTATGGCGTCTGCGTCTGTTTTGCCAGCATTACTTATTGCTGAAAATGCAGCTGTATTGCTATTGCCGTTATTTATTTTGTTGTTGTTATTTTTTATTTTTTATTTTTAATAAACATTCGTTAATGTAAATTATTATCGATTTCAAAGTCCGTAAATGCCGCCGCAATTTTTTATTGCAATTTTTCACTTACTTGCATTTTTGTTGCCAAATAAATATTTATGTATGTATGTACCTATGTAAATATTTGAATTTTTAAACACGTGCGCTTAATAATTATTTGCTATCGGCCAATAGCGCTACGCTCACCTCGGATTTCCTCCATTGACGCGGTTGATCCCGTTTGCCAACCTTTAAAGTGCCATTCGAGGTGAAATTTTTTTAAATTTCGTTTCTAACTACATACTACTTAATACATAAGTTGTAGTTGAACTTTTTCGTTTGTTTTCTTTATTTTTAGGTCAATGCTCAAGTACCGTTATTTACGCATTCGCAACAATGCGTAAAATTTTTAAGTTGGCTACTATGACTGTGCCACATGCCACGCATTCCATATGCCACGTGAATTACGCAGTGTACAGCTTTCATAATTAGCAATGTCGTAAAAAGGTCTCCATCTTCATATTTAACCTATAACTGCTGGAATATTAACAGTGTTACACACTGCATGTGCATTAGCCAGGGTCGATTTGAATGCAAAAAATAAAAATAAATTTTTATTCCTTTAGTTTAAAAGCTCACTTCGAAATATGCACGTCCAAAAAAAGTCGAAATAGGGCTCTCTTCATTACTTTTTAATATTCCAACCAATTTCCAAGAAAAACTTATCTATGATAGAAAAGTAGTTTTGAGAACTATTTATTATTATTTTTAAAAATCCTTTAAAGGATAATTTTTCACATTTGAAATAAATTAATAATTTTTATAGAAACCAAAATTGTCTATACGAAGGCAGAAATTGAAATAAGTAATTAAATTTACTGATCGGAGAATGTACACAAATATATTATTATTACAATTTCTTTTGCGACCCATCCTAATGACGACATACATTTATCTCAAGATGGAGAATCTATTGGCAAAGTAAAAATCAATATTCAAAGACTGAATTATTAAATATTATTAAATATGTATGCATGTAAATTAGGAATGTTAATCCCGAGATCCCGGGATATCGGACTTTTTTAGGTCCCGAAAATCCCGGGATTCTTGGCAAATAATACCGGGATTTTCGGCATTTGTAATTTGCGCTGATGACAATAATAGAAACTCCTTTTCTTGACTAGTATTGCCTATAATTATTTTTTTATTTAATAATGAATATTTTTCCATAAATATGTACCTCATTATACATATAACTCCGTGCGATGTTGAATTTTACACACAAAAATCAATATACATATTCGTGAAGCCATGAGCCAAATATTGTAAAATAGCGTTTTTAGTTTTTCTGCCTGACGTAAGTAATTCCAAAATGATTTAAAAAATTCAGTGAAATGTGTTTAGAGAAGAAGTATGGGTATCAAGTTAAAGAGGAAATTCTGTAGAATTTAATCAGATCCAATTTTTATTTTGCATATGGACTGGTAAGTATTAAAAATGTCCTTTTAAAATTTTTTCCTTGAAATTTTGCAATATTTGTTTTTGAAAAAGTTATATGTTAAGGACTTATATAACCTCGATAACATCCTCGAATTTCGTCCTTCTAACTTTATCGTCCCTGTAAATCCAAAAAATTGTAATTTTTTTAAATTCCAAAGAAATTTCCTTCCTTCTTTCCTCCCTTTTATTCGGTACCCATATTTTTATTCTACAATGCATTGAATTTTTTAAATAATTTTTGGAATTAATCATATCTTTAAAATAACTCCTGACGTCAAAGTCAGAGCGAAAAAAAAAACTTAATACAAACAAAAAAATATTCAAAAATCTGGCTCAACTGGTCTGTTGTAAATTTTATTAGCTTTCGTTAAAAAAAAAAAAAATCAAATTGAGTGAAATGAGTGAAATGAAGGCCCGCTTCAGTGAATTGTGAACACAAAATTCCAATTTTGAACCACTGTGCATCGAGGATAGCATATTTCTATCACGATGGTAATTCCAACTACTTTCGTAACTATCTTATAGAGCGTAATTGTATTTATTTTATTTGTACATTCATACATATGTCAGTAGCTATTTTTAAATTATTTAATTTTAAATTAAGAAATGTGTAATTTTAATTTTAGTTGGATTCGGTTTTTAAGTCTTAAAAATGCGTTAAGAGAATTTAAAAATTTGTAATCTATAATTTTTTTATTCTTTGTATTAAAGGCACATTTTTAATGGAATAGCAGCTGCGCCGCCGCAACACAAAAAACAGTGTTTTCAAAAAAGTCATTTGGATTAAACTCTGTGCCCCACCGGATATGCAGGAAAATTCATTCATACACACATCTTTACGTACATACATACGTGAGCCGTATATGGAAGCATAGCGTGTAATTATTTCATTACCTATATTACAAATTATTTCTGCACGAAATTACTGCTGAAGTTGTTAAATTTTTAATCATTGTGATTAAAAATAATTGCGAATGCGTTGTGAAAAAAAAAATACTTATATGTACATACGTATGTATGTATGTATATGTATTTATAGCATATGCAGCAAAATGCTTAACAAAAAACACGCATCATAACTGCAATAACAACAACAGAACGCTATATTTTAATGCGTTAATATTGTCATTAATGCTACGTTGTTGTTGTTGCTTACTTTGTTTGCACATATTTTTCCAGATGACTCAGTCAATTGGCAATATTTCGTTTTCGTGGTGGATTTTCTTAATGCTCAGTAATGAGTGCAGCATATACAAACATTGATCGCTCATGCATACACCTTCCATCCAACCAGATAAAGTTACGCTTATTAAAGTCAACATATTTTAAGTGAAGTGGCTAATAGCTGCGCCGAAGCGCTGTTGAAATATTTTTAAATACATAAACTATCTACTTAATGTGGGGAATGTGTTGCAACAAAATCAAAAAAAAAACAAACGCTGCTGATTTGTATTGAACGGTATGCAAGTTTTAAGCGAAATTTTACGATTTTCCAGTGCGATATTATGTTTCGGAAAATCACAGCTCTAAATCACATCTCCTTCTGCATCGAGTTCACTGGGATTTGAACTCACAACTCCGGCGTTCAAAACCAGTGGCCTTACCCACTGAGCTAAGTTGACTGCATAAACTGTTGTTGCTTTTTCCACTTTTTCATTTGGTCAACTTAACTGCAATTGTTTCAACGCCATAAATAACCAAAAAAAAAACAAATTTTAAGGAAAGAATTAAAAAAAAAAGTTTCCGTCCGTTTTAATATGAAATTAGCCCATGTGCAAAATTTTAGGCAATTCCAATACCATCGAATCGTTCGAATCGCCGTTTTAAACCGGAATTATAAAAATTATTATAATATGTATAAGACTTCTGCCAAAATATTTCGATAACATATTAATGCTGTCTTCGTTTCTATCAAAAAGTTTCGCCCTTTGATTGGCCCCTTTCAATTACCGTCTTTGATTCTAAAAATGTCTCAATCTTATAAGGCAAAAAAGGCACATTCCCTGCTCTTTGAAGCTGTGTCAGGGGAGATTGTTGCCTTGACGTTTGCTTAAAATGACAATATTATGAAACTCATGAGCTAGACAAGGATAACAAGGCAATATTCATAGGCTCTTTTTCTGGGGTTGAGTATAACATCAAACACATTTTGCACCGTGGTAGGGCAACAATTTTTGGAAGAAAGGAAATCACTCTAAGATTTACGTCAGCTAGATCGATTTGTAAATTCCTCACAAATCCTATTATTTTGATTCTGTTGATACAATTTTTTTAAATTTTTATGCCGATTTTTTAAGCTTCTTCTTTCATTTGAAATGATTTTTTAAAAAAATTATTTTTTATTTACTCCTACAAGAAAATCGAATTTCGGAGGTATTTTCAAGAAGGTTCTATATTTTTTACGCCTAAGCTTGGAGAAGCTTAAAAAGGAACAGTCCAGCGCCTTGGTCTTGGTCTGCAGGCTGTATCGGAGACACAGCTGCTAAATTTAAACAACAGAATCAATAACAAAATTGATAAAAATATCGATAACAAAATCGATAAAAATGTCGATAAAAATCGTTAAAAATATAGATAAAGAAATCTAAAATAATGTCGATTACGAAATCTATAAAAAAATCGATTAAAATATCGATAACAAGATTAATAAAAATATCGATAACAAAATCGATATCCGTTTTTTTTTGTTTTTTGTTAACTTTATTAGTGGCCCAAATATGGTTTCAAAAGAGTCTTGGCTCCGATTTTCATCCAGAAATAGCAGAAGTCCCACTGTGATGGACATAGTATGGTTTTACCAGAAAAGTAGGAAAAGGTCGTCTATTAAAAGTGTTCAAAATACATTGACAAGGGTTTATAGAAATTTAAATTATATCATGATAAAGCTTCTCATAAAACTTATTTGCCGTTCGTGACAACCATAAGACGCACAGCACAAATTAGGGGAAAAGCTCAGCCAAACACTTGATAAAAATGTGAACGCCAATGGAAAAATAAAACGTTTAGCATAAATACAAAGCATGGTACAATAAAAACAGGTAGAAGCCAAATTGACATCAAACCTACAAAAGTCAAAGTTTTCGGGAGAGTAAAAATAAAAATGAGCGTGTGTAAGGAAAAATAAAAAAATACATTTCACTGGTTGACGTTTTTAAGTATATTTGAAGTTTATTCTTATTTATTTATTTTCTTTAGTTAAAATTTGAAAAAACGTGTATGTTGTTTTCTGTTTTTGTTTTATGAGTTGCAGTGTTGTTGGAGGGACTTTTCGGCATAAGGGTCATAGGAACAGCACTTGGCTTCAAACGTGCCTTTCCTGTACCTCCCGGTGTATTTGTGGAATCTACTTCTTTAAAATGTTTAACGCACAGCAAGGCATTTCACTGCAGCTCTGCCCACAGCTGCTTTCGCAACGTTCCTTACGCGAAGGACATTGAGGCACGTTAAAAAATTAGTGGTATCTGCCTTATATTTAACACACGCTTCAGGTGTTGCATTTTTAACACATACACTAAGTATAAACCGCACAACACTACAAATGCAAATTAAAATTTGTTATTAACGAACATTCAAAAAAAAACAACGATATGACATTCAAAGCGTAACGAAATATAGGAAATAAAATAAAATCAAGTTGAAGTTTAAAGGTTTGGTTCTCATGAGAGCAACGTCATTTTGGCTTCTACCTGTATTTATGTGCCTTGAATACAAAGTTTCTGAAAAAACTGCCTTAAAAATTGCGGCTTGTTGGTATTTGACACGTGTTACCACTCAAACGCTAACAAATTATTGACAATAAGTGACAAAAGGTGTTGCATTTTTAACACATACACTAAGTATAAACCGCACAACACTACAAAAATTCAAATGCAAATTAAAATTTGTTATTAACGAACATTCAAAAAAAAACAACGATATGACATTCAAAGCGTAACGAAATATAGGAAATAAAATAAAATCAAGTTGAAGTTTAAAGGTTTGGTTCTCATGAGAGCAACGTCATTTTGGCTTCTACCTGTATTTATGTGCCTTGAATACAAAGTTTCTGAAAAAACTGTCTTAAAAATTGCGGCTTGCTGGTAAATTCTTTTGTTAAGCTAAGTATTTGACACGTGTTACCACTCAAACGCTAACAAATTATTGACAATAAGTGACAAAAGAACACCTACATATTCTTCAACGCCTACTAGGTTTCATTACAATATGAGTACTATTAGGTATGTATGTACATAAATGTGGTCACTACTTACATACATACATACGTAACTACAAGTAATAGCAAAGGGAAAATTGTAACTAAAGATTTGCATCTTAACTATTTCCATACAATAACAACACATACAAAACTCCAACAGAAGCTAGTATGTATGCTTGTAAACATGGAATGTGTGCCTTAACCGCAAACAGGTAGTGCAAAATCCTAGTTTATTCCAAGCTTATAAAAATTAGCTACTTTTACTGAAAGAGGCAGAATTCGAGCAGAGAAACGCAAGAAAATTGCTCCAATGTACACGTCGACAGATAATACACACACATTCATAGTATGTAAATGTATTTATACAGGTACAAACTAAAGTTGAAGATCTTTTCACTTGCGATCAGAAGAAAAAATAAATATCTTTTGAATTTGTTAATGGTAATCCATTTATTTGGTGGCTTTGTTGTGCTCACCGCCGTTGCGGTTTTGCTTTCCATTCCATTCATTTATCCGTCGTTCGACAGTAGCAGGAGTGTCAGTGAGGTCAGTGTCATATAAAAGCAAGAAACTCGCGTATGTATCTTGGCATGTGCGCTGATCTCAACTGTAGTGGGCGTACAAAAGGATTTAAAATCCGCGACTGGCTTCTTTCTGACTTAAGCAGATTTTCATCAGCAACACATGTTTCTCATACAAGTGTACATTTGTTTGTTTGTTGTGCGGCGTTGTTGTAATGCCGCAGTTGTTCTTACTATCGTATATAGAACATTTTGTGCGCTAAAATTATGAATGCACATGCAGTAACGAAGAAAAGTATTTGTTTCCAGACGGTATTATTTTCTTCCTCACAAAAAAAAAATAAATTCGAACATAAATACTTGTATGGAATAAATTGCGTGAAAAAATTGCAACTTCAAACTTGCACTCTGTTATGCCAAGATTGAATGGGCTATAAAACTAGTATGCAAATTTATTGAATTTTCCTGAGTTTTTATATTTTTATAAATTTATATTTATATAGAAATTAAGTGTGTGACGAAAAAATGGGAACTTTAACCAATTGCAAAAAGTTGGGATGGGGTGCAACAAATCTTATTCCTCGTTATCATGAATATAATACAGTTGTGACATATTTTGATTAAAGCCCTTAAATAATGTTTTTTTCACTGCTATTTGTAAAAATAAAAGCAAAATATTGCCTTTTTTACCTTTAATTCCATCTCTGCCTTTTAAACGTAAGCCTCTTCGCAACCATAAAAAGATCTACAGCTGTTCTACGGGCTTTGACGGTTTTTATCACTACATACTTTCGTACTCAATACTTTAAGTACTCGCATCTGTTTCGCGTAATTGCTTTCAATATTGAAAACTATAATGTACAACCGTAAGGTGAGACATACATACATGTGTATCTATATGTACTAGGTATGAATATTTTTTAAGAAGCTTTAGAAAGTTTTAAGAAGTGAAAACAGCTGGTCAGATAAACAACTAAAAACACACCTATGTTTACTGTTTATTTATGTATTTACTGCTTACGGATTTTCTCCCTTTAAAGGACTGTTTCAAGCTATCAAGAAAAACGAAAAATTCTTATAAAATTACGCACAAGAAATGGAAAAGAAATTTTCTTTTTAAATCAACTCTCAAGAAAAAATGTATATGTATTTATTTCTTCAAGAAAATTTTCAGCAAAAGCAAATTTCTTTTTCCAGCAGCAAAATGATTTTTCTTCTGAGCTGGACTCTAAGCTTAAAGAGCAAAAAACAATGCAAGTAAAAAAAACACAATTTTAGTTTTACACTTCAACATATAAAATAAAAAGATTATTCAAATAAAAGAAAAATTCCCTTTCGTTGATACCATAAAAGTAAAATTAGATAAGGGTTGATATTTGTATAAAACGTGATATAGGGAATTTCATTAGAGTGGATCAATACTTAATTATTTTTAGCATGATTGTTTTGGGTGCGATTAAGAATAAGATTTAGTTAGGGTCGGTTACTCAATGTCTGGTTAGCACTAACTGCAGGTTAAACATCGTTATCGACTGCCTGTTAAATGATATGGAGTCGCCCATATCAATAATGAGGTTTAACCTGAGATTAACACTAAGATCAAGATCAAAAAAATCCGACCACCGAGGATTATTTCAGCGCGAACCAGCTCGAGTTGAGTTTTCGGTTTTATTAAACTTTTATCCAAAAACGACTAACAGCCGGTTTCACCAGCAATTACTTTTGTGAAATTGGCTGTAAGATATTAATTTGTTTCCATTTATTTGTAATAATTTGAAGTGAAAATACTTACGATTAAAAAATAACGTTCACCCCGATTGCATTTATTGCCCACGGAGCATACATATCGCACATTTTCTACAACTCGAGAAAAATTGGCACAGAAAAAAGGTGGCTAATATCTTATTTCTACGCCGAAACCGCTGGCGGATAAGTCATTACACCACCTACAAAGCCACAACAATCAGCCGCATAACGACAAACGCATCCGCTCGGCTCGTGGCAAGTGCTGGCGGATATCTACAATGGACAACATGGCTGCTCCTTCACTCAATCACATTTTTCTTCTTACATACATATATACATATTTATTTTGTGTTTATTTTTCTATCTTTCACTCCCTACGGCCTTTTCGGTGACATTGTAATAATTACTCTGTAGATTAGCCACGCGTTTGAGGCCAAAATGGCTGTGTAGTCTCTTTAGTCCGGGCTGTTGACACTCAAAAGGCAATCAGCGACAGCTACAAAAACAGTAACAACTACGTACATGAAACTAAACCTAGTTTCATGCTACACCCGCATTGAAGGAAAAAATACGAGTGAGACACATACAAAATCCTGCCAAAGCAAAATGATGGTTATGGCTGTGGTGTTAGCGTTGTCACAGGGACAAAGCCGTTGACAACAACAATTAGGCCAGGCACATCAGCCATTGACATTTTTTCTTTATATTAGTGGGTGTGTTTGTGCAAAGTATTAAGCCAGTTGCCATTTTGTTGTCATCGTAGTTTGCGTCAAAATTGGTGTGATTTTTGTTTCTTTTGCTGTTGACTTTACGCTTCTGGAAGATTCTTCTCGCCCGCATTTACAGCAACAAAATTTGACATTTTCGTTATGTAAATGTGTATAAAAAGGAAGTAATTTCTAAAGATTTTAGATATAAAATTGCCAGTTTGTTATCTTAGTTATTTTGTAGTAATTTTCATCTCTAATTTTTCTTTTTAGTAAAATGGAGAATAAAAAACTAAAAAACTGGTAAAGCTGCATACTATATGTACAATATACATTATCAGTTGTAATACCGTTTAGTTAAGATATTATAAATGGGCAGATATAAATACTAGTTGACAATTGTACTTAAGGTCTAAAGAAGTGATAAAAGGAAAGAGAAAACATATGAGCGTGGAGAGCCTTGGGCCCTCTGAAAACTAGAAAATGCGGTGGCGAGAATCTAAATAGGGTGGATACATTTTGGTTATTTTTCTTTGTTTAAAAATGTTTAATTATTTTTTAATGAAAATATTGCTTATCTACTATCTAAAAAGCCATGTAAATCAAAATTTCAATGTTCAATGAAAATGAGTAACACCTTCCACAAAAAAAAAAAAAAAAAAAGAAATACAAAAAATCAACAATAAGCCCTAGCTACTTAAAATTTGCACTTTGAATTGAATGGGTTAGAAATTTGAACACTTGGAGATTCTAAGGTATCTAATTAAAAATCTTAAAATTTTGATGAATCTTTGTTGAACTTAGCTAATTTTGGACAACATTTGAAAATTCGACTCTCGTAGTCTTTGTTAAATATGGAAAAAAATAATTATAAAAACTTAAAAAAAACTCAGCCAAGACTGACAGGGTACCAGTTTTATAAAATAGAAAATAAGGATGCTGTCTATGTTTATGGCTCCTTTATATTCTATGATCTTTGCCACGTTTGTAAGAAAAATTGTTTTTGGGTCAGAGTACAGGGAGACTCTTTTTTTTAAATTAATAATAAAATTGGGACATAATCGGTACAAATTTGAAAAATCGGGACACTTATACGTCCCGACTTTTAAAATATATGCAGCATGTTATATTTTTTGAAGACGCTAAAATCGTTTTCCGCGTTTTTCTTTAGCTTTCAACTGTCAAAAATATTTGACTTACGAATGATCCAGCTCCGGATTTGATCGCAGCGACTCCATAACATATAGTAAACCTGATTTTATTCCATTCCCAGGCCTAAATAAAAATGCGTTTTTTTTTTATACGTCGTGCAATTAAAGCGTACATATGTATATTCCGCTCCGTATGAATTCCCGTGTTTGGTAAAAAAAATTCTAATAATTATACAAAAAGCAAACATACATATTTAGATTAGCTGTCTGTAAAGAAATCACCGTTTGTGTAACTCTAAAGGGAAAGAAGAAAATATTGGGGAAAAATGGGCGGAGACTGAAACTAATGCACTAAGCGAAACGTCAATCGTTGTAAATGACAGCGGGGATGCCGTTGTCCGTGGAGCAAGCTCGAATGAGAGACACATTTTTTTTAAGTTAAATATACGTATTTACTTACATATGTATATAGGTACATATATTTAATACAATACATAAAAAAGTGTATACGAATTAACAAAAATTTATGCTGCAGCATTCACCAAAGATCAAACAAAGGGAAATGCAGACAGCTATTTACATTTTTGGTGACAATGATATTTTCTAATTATATTGAATGTAAAAATATTCCCCGCAGTATGCTATGTGAGAATCCCTTAGAAGCACTAGTTATATGTGTTTTATTTTGTGACTGCTTCATAGTTGCTTACTCTATCATTAACTTTGGTGTTTGGTCTCCGTTTGCAGTCTCGTATTACATGTTTATGTATGAATGTATAGTATATCGACTGCTGAGGTGAAGATCGACCTATTTCGGAGCATCTCTACGGAACTTAGATATATGTACAGGCTGTGCATCTCATATGGTCCGGTCCTAATCACACGTTGACCCTGTTGTGCATACCTAATTGGTTTCAAAATACTTTGGAGTTGTTCACAAGGTTTATGGTCGCTCTAAATAAGCCTACGTATATTAATTCTGCCTACCTTTTCGACATAATATTTACTGTAGCCCATTAGTCCTTCTACGAAGACATTAGCGTATGCATATCCAGTCATCCTTGAGCTTGACTAAATCATATTTAACACCACACTTGTGAGCCTTTGCCAATCTTTGTGATTATCTCTCAGCAAACGCCTCTTTCAGGGATTTTTAAAGTCTAATTTGGTTAGCATTGTGTCTGTGAATTTGACAGCGTGATCGTCAAAAAATGATTTGGCAACATCCAAATTACCGCGAAAAGTAGAGATCTTGATGCTCGAATAATATGTATATAAAAGCTGATACTCTAAATACAAAAAAGAGCTGGTACTCTAACTTTACCAGGTGCTCGTACCCAAAATTGAATATTAAGATTATTGTTAGTGAGCGCAGTAGTGCAATAGGGTACAGTCGTTCTTCTGGGTATGCAGTATACTATAAGCCTTCGTAATATTACTTACAAGGTCCCGTCGACGATACTGTGTGAATTACTGAAGCCCTTCACGAACCAACCGATTGGATCTTATCACAGTATGTAACATCCTGCAGAGACACTACATATATGTTAACCGGCACACATCATATTTTAATAGCACGGAGGGAAGTTGCTTGTACGACAAGAGGTCTAAATTTGGGAGCGCATCATTTTCCAGTTTAGAAAAAGAAGCGAAGGAGTTTGGTCTAACGGTGAACGAGAACAAGACAAAGCACCTCCTGGCAACACAATAAACGTGCTCGCGTTTTGGGACATACATACGTCACTGTTGGCAGTTATAACTTTTATGTAGTGAGGAACCTTGGATCCAGAATAAACAACACCAAAAATATCAACCTGGACATTAAGCGATGAATAACGCTTTTACCAACAGCTAAAGCTACTTTGGGCTCGGTAGGCAATTGCTTTTCAGTAATCTCAGCGATAAGTATCTCATAATGCTCGTTCTTTTATATGGCGCAGAAACGTAGACGATGTCGGTAGGAC
Source organism: Rhagoletis pomonella (assembly GCF_013731165.1). NCBI lineage: Eukaryota > Metazoa > Arthropoda > Insecta > Diptera > Tephritidae > Rhagoletis > Rhagoletis pomonella. The sequence goes on from NW_023458556.1 coordinate 32,494,821, forward strand.
CTGGCTGCACTTGGGATGAAAAACTGGCGCAAATTCGCAAAGGAGAGGGGTAATTGGCGAAATTTTTCGGTCTCGGCCCAAACCGACAAACGATTGTATTGTGAAATAAGAAAAATGGCCCCGTCAGAATGGTTACTTTGCGTACGTTCCGCTCAAGGATGAAACTGACAGTTGAGTAGACTGTGTGTGTTTGCAAAGAGAGCGTCAGATTGGCAACCCTTGCGTCGACGGACCGAACGAACATTGGTCAACACTCAACTTTTGACGCACGTAAGTCCGTCACTGCTGACAGTTGTATAACCCCACGTTTACACAAGACAAAACCAATGAGAATATGCACATATAACTGTCTTCGAAAAGCCAGAGACAGGGATGAAGACATCTAGAGAAGTGGGAATATATTAGTAAAAAAAATGTGAATGTTTTGCTATTGTATCCGAAAAATTGACTTTTATAAACCCCAAGTACGCGGCCGTAAGGAACAGCTGATTTTTATTTGCAGACGCAACGCCTTCATTGTAGCGTATCTCCACGGTACGTGCGCCACTTCCTTCGCATACTTTTCCGTTATTGACGTACAAGTACCCATTCTGACGGGCCTAAAAGTTAGCGCGCGCAACCGTCATTCCTTCTGTCATTGGTACTTCGTCAAAGTCAAGCAGCGTTGCCTAGTAATCTAGCCATGTCTAAACTATATACTTACATACATACATAGGTACTTCGCATTGGTAATAGAATCATTTCGATTTTCGTCTGGGTTCGTTTGCATGCTTGTATGTATGTATGTATGTATAAATGCGTGTTTGATGTTTTGTCGCTGTCACTTTTACATTTTGTGGAATTTTAATAATTAACTTCAAATTGCTGTTGTTTTGTTTCATTTCAATTATATTTTATTACAAATTTGTTACAAAACATTTATTTATTTTTAGTTGGTATTCGGCTGTTGATGATCTGTTCTGTATTTTTTTTTTTTTTTTGCTGCAGGGATTCAATATTGTGTGAAGTGTTGTTAGTGATTATTATTTTTTTTCTTTCCACATTATTGACAACACTTCACTATAAGTGTGTTGTTGTATCTAGTTGTTGTCAGATTGTTTTTCGCTGAGCGGAAGAGAAGAAGGAAGGGCGGGAGGAAGTATTGCACCTACAGTGATTCAAACAAATGACCACATGTTAATTTTTTTTTTAATATTCGTAATGTTTTTGGAGCTAAATTGTGTTTGGTATTTTTCTATAAAAATACCGTTCGAGCTTTACCTGAAAACATATAAATCAGAGTTCCAAACTTTATACAAAATTTAGGAAAATTTAACAAATTTTCATCATATTTTAATCTGAATCTTCAGAACATTTTTGGGCTATGGAATTTTGTAGCCCATACAATTTTAAAAATCGCGTTTATTTTTGAGAATTTTTTTTGCAGACGACTTTTCAATTTTTCTTTTTATATAGCAAGTGCAATTTAAAAAAAACTGCCGTTGATTTTTTAAAATTTTTTTGTCAACGGTCTACTGCGTTTTATTTCGTAAGGAATTCATGCCTATATGGAAAAAAGTGCAAAAATCAGCAAAAAAAAAAAATAAAAAAATCTCAAAAATCAGCCAGATTTTTTAAGCGTTTGAAGCGTTAGTAGACTAAAATTCTATGGGCTATAAAATTGCATACAAAAAAATTTGCTCGAGAAACATTACGAATATTAAAAAACAATCAACACGTGGTCATTTGTTTGAGTCACTGTATGTATGTGTTTGAATTGAATTGTCAAAGTGCGTAAGCGGCGCCAAAGGCAGGCGGGTACTGTCATTTTATTCATTTAGAAAATTGACGCAACTGTTTGCGGCCAACAGCTAACAACAACAACAACAACAACAATGTTTTATGTGGCCGTACGGTGTGGACGGGATGACACAATTTCGCTTGGATGCGCATACGCCTTTGTGAGCGGGTGCGCGTGTATTTATTTTGCACAAATGCTTTCCGATATAATTTTCTATTATTTTCTATTAAAATTTAAATATTTTATTAAATTGATGTCTGCGGTGAAAATTATTTTAATTTTCAATAAAAATGCAAATTCCGCGATGAGCGTCCATATGTTGGTGTACACTTATGAGCATGTGTGTGTGTGTGTGGATGTGTGCGCTATTTCTATTTGCATTATTTTTTGTTTATTTTTATTTTCATTTTTTTCCTGCCACCTTTGCGCACTGAATTATATAGTAAAAAAAATAAATATTTTGTAATCAACATATTTGAATGTATTTGTGGTGTAACGAAGTGAATATTTAATGGTATACATACATCTACATACATACAAATATATGTATAAATGTGCATACGCACATCTCTCCAAATAAAAACTCCCAACTGAAATTTTTCCTAGAATCATCACCATCTCCATAAGCGCACCCTGAACAGGAAGTGTTTTACTCCCAATAGGAGATGTCTGTTTACTCGCCTTCGATGTCAATGATGTCAATAATGTGTCAATTGCAGTTAAGCAAAAGGCAACTCGAAAAAAAGTACTTACTTAAAAAATGAGTTCAAACATACTTACTTACATATGTACATACATATGTACATAGTACATATATACTCTTCAAATGTGTAAATGAAAACCCACGCACACAAACTTGTTTGCTGGCAAATAATATTCATTACATATAAAAAAGTTGTTTCTAAAAAATGCACTGGCCGCTTTACAGTGTGCCGTGCAGAACAAGCTCGGTGACAAAATTATTTGCAGATATTTTTTGGGTTTCTGGTATGTTTAGGTCACGGAAAAATATTGCCATTGAGCAATAATAACTTCTTGACCTTGAGAAAAATTAGTCAAAAATAGTGTTCTTCGAAAAAATATGCAAAATCCAGGGGATTTATTCAAAAAAAAAAAAATATTTGTATTTTTTATTATACTAAAATTATAGATTTTGTGACGATAAGAACGATTCTGCTGTTTAAAAAACGAAAAAAAATTCAAACCCTTCAAAAACGTGCAGCTGTGCATCCTTCACACAATAACAATTGTATCGAATAACAAGTGTTATCACAGTTTTCAGATATGCCTTTTTCGCGTAAACCATGGCCGCTCCGACCTCTGTGTGGCGGCAGAATTTTGTTAAATGGCTTTGAAATTTCAAATGTCTGATTTAAAAAATTTAGTGCAATTAGAAAAAATTCTGTAGAACTAAAAAGGATTACATTTTTTGGGGCATAAGGGCGAATAGGTATGAAAATGTTGTTTTAAAATTTTATTCTTGAATATCCCCGAAAATATGCAATTTTTTTATAAGTTTTAATATACACATTGAAATTATTAAATGGGTATTTTCGATACCTAATCGACCTTGTGAACCAAACGTTTCTTTTAATCCTATAGAACTTTCTCTCCCATTTGGTATGCATATTAGGTATTATTCTACGTTGCACTGCATTTTTAAATAGTTTCCAAATCAATCACAGCTTTAAAATTTCAAAGTCCTTTAAAAAAACCCTGACGGCAGAGAGAAAAGCTAAAAACGCAGTTTTATTATATTTGGCTCATAGTTTTGTGAGAATATTGAATTGTTTTTGTTAAAAAAAAAAACATTGTGACAATTTACTTTCGGTCCTTCAAAGGCGTAAAATAATAATAATAAAAAGTATATATAAACTGTTTTCATATATTCAAACCGCATTTTCACAATATCAGAAATAAGTAGTCTATAGTGTTTGTTCAATAGAATAGATGTAATAAATACTGGTTGTATTTAAATATGATTCATTATTAAAAATTCAAACAAAATTGCACAAGTTACACATTACAAATAAGAGGTTTTTTCTTAAATCTATAGAAAATCAACTAAAATGTTTTCGAGTTTCAGTAAGACTTAAAATTTATTTCTGAACACTGTCACACCCCAAAGTAGAATTTAGAGCACAAAAAAAAAACTTTCATTCAGGGCTGTGCGGATAACCCTGAAGTTAATAGGTTACCCATTTCCAGAAATCCGGGTATGAATTTTTTTTACCTAGCTAATTCCGCTCGCTACACTGTGCGAATTGTGAATTTCTGATTTTAACTTCGCTGCTTTGCACAAATAAGTAAAAGAAAAAAAATATTAAAAATACTATATGCACATTGTGTGCATAAAAAACGGTCTGTTAGTAAAAAGTAATTGCGTAAAATATCAAGTAAAGCTGCAATTTACATTATAAATTTCATGGCGCCACTTAAAAAATATAAACGCATACATATTTACATATGTTTTTCTTGCGGATTAGTTGTCGATTTTAAAAATTAATAGGATAACAAATGTTTTGGTTTTTCATCACAGAACTTCTTGAATGCCTACGTGACTTTTTCTTTTTATATTCGCTAGTAATTTTTTCACCAAATTTTTTTGTAACAATTTAATAAACAAAACAAAATCAATGTTTTAATTAACAATATCAAATCCTGACATGTAGTATATTAGCGTGTTAAAAATGAGATACAAAATTATTTTCTTTTATTGGATTACAATCGTAATTTCTGGCTCAGTACGTGATTTGCTCCTTTTATGTGACTTTGCATTTGGATGATAATTATAGAATTTTTTAGAGAAATTGAACTTGAAAAAATAACACCGTTGAAACAATTACTTTTTTTATTTCCTTCGACCTACATATAGCAGTTATATAACCATATTCTACTTCTTGTGTGGCTCTGCGACCGCCTAAGCAATTTGGGCCGAGTTTAGTAACCAAAATAAACGCCAGGTGAAAGCTAGTCTTTCACCACCTGGTCTCTCCATTGCAGAGTAGGCCTTCCTCTGCCTAATCACTTTCTGGGCTGGAGCGTTGGTGTAATTCGAACCTGACCTAGCCAAGTAGCACTCCCCATTCACCACTAGACCTACGCACTTTCAGGCTGGAGCGTTTGCATAAATTTCAAACTGCACCGAGGTCGTTGACATACGCCCACAATTGTACGCTCTTGTAAAGAATTTCTTCTGACGATTCAGTTCTGCAACCCATATTACCTTATCCGGAATCTGGCATCAGGTCAAAGAAATCGCCCGATAGAAAGTCGCCCTATCTAAAAGGCTGTTCGATATCTAACGGTGTGAAGAGGTCCGTCCAAATTCTGACGGAGCTGGTGGTATTGCTCAACGTCAGCCGAATTGGTTTCGCGGTGATATCAAACCAAGATATCGCGGCATAAAGGCAAACTCTTTCGTGCTATCGAAAGCGACTTTGAAATGGACAAGACACTCATGGACACACAGTCGATCCTATTTTCGTGTTTTTTTTTCAAGATGTGGTATGTTTTGAACATGTTTTGATGTCGGTGGGCTTTACTAACTAGAGTATACTTACATTTCCAGTCGGCACCAGCGTCGGGTTATTGTGGGATGCTTCATACAAATTGTATGGGTATGAGGATTTTTGATAATTTAGGGACGGCAGTTAATGATTGAAATTTCGGTAGTTTTTGCTGGCGGCCAGAATTTCAAGCTCTTCGCACTTACCCATTTCGATTCATTTCTTATTTTTACGAAAAAGCGGTCTGATATTCTCATCATCGTATCAGTTGTTCTCACAGGCCCATTGGAATGTCGTTCCACTTCTATTGTTGTTGTTGTAACAGCATATAAATTCCCTAAAAAGTTTTTGGAGAATGATGCTGGAGTGACAGTCCTTGGTTTGATATGAATCTGGTTCATTCCGGCTACGTAGACCCGGCTGTCGTGGGAACGATTGTTCCACTGCTCGCATATGTCGGTTTGTTGAAGAATGCACGTCTGCAATACAGGAAACCTATTTCCCATCTATAATGACATTTGGGTTCTCGTCTTTCGACCAAGAGACAGCTGAAGCCTATCCCTACAAAATACCATGTTTCGAGCACCAACAAGTTCATTAGGTAAGAAGGTGGAGGCTGAGTCAAATAAACCTTCCTTTCCTAACCTGGCATTGAAATCGCTTTATTACGTGTCCAGACATACCAGGAGAATACGGCCAAATCATAGTCCTTTAAACGTTAGCCGGGGTCGGCAACGCTGATTGAGATTGTTCAGGGTTAAGCGCAGCTTGGTTGCAGACAAAGTAGTATTTTTTAGCAGATCATCCGTCTCTCTAAATCCGGGCAGTGTAAGAAGTATTCTTCCTCTATATTCTCATCGGCAGATATGAAATGAAATGAAAATCAAATTGGCTTTTGCCGTGCTGGAGTACGCATTTCTACCCATCCCATATTGACCACAAAATACTTAAAAAGTAACTTTCCCACAGCAAAAATTCGCAACACTATCGCTTTCAAACTTTTGCTTTCCGTGCGCGACCACTGCACTGTCGGTGTTGATAGTTAGGGATCCCTTTGCCAGCAAATGTTCTCAGCTTTTGGCGCATTTTCTTGAACATTTGCACAATGGAGTGGAGTGTGTTAATTTTGTTTCTGCACTTTGTTGCACAAACTCCTTATAATATGCCTACATAGGTACACATATACATACATAGATGTATGTATCCGAGTTAAAACAAATGTTGCAACATGCTGTGCCGCTAACGCGGGATTTTGTGCGAAGAGGAAAAAAATTAATTTCTTAAATGATTGCGCACAACTAAGCGCAACAAATCGCCAGACGCAGCAGGAAATCACAAGTCAAGTCGAAAAATATATATTTTGATTAATTTTTAATAAATGCAAATAACTGAAAACAAGAACAACTAACTATAGTTGAGCATATTTATGAATATGCAAAAGCTCCAGAGCCTATACTATTTAAGCACATGCCTACAGATGTATGGTTATATTTTGCCTAAAAAGCGCCTGACCTTATGCTGCAATCAGCCATTTCCATTGCCTTCAAAGTGCCCTGCAGTCCTACTTCCTGCAACTTCCATTCATTTATGGCAAGTGTTTCAATGCATTTATTTTCGTTTTTTTTTTTGTTTTTTACTTCAACTTGATTCCCTGTCTCTCTGCCTGTCTGTCTGTCTGTCGCTCGGTTTTTGGCTGGCTGTCAGTTTTTGTGACCATTTGTTTGCATGCCAAAAAAAAATACGAATTTCTTGTTGTTGTACCTGTTCGCTTTATGCACTTGTGCGCTTTGCATAAAAGATTCTGCCTTCGTTCAACTTGCCACTGGCCTATCAAAAGAAGCCTCCTTTCATTGCAATACGTTTGAACGGCATCTACCTGTCCGCGTCGAGACCTTTTGCTTGAGTTCCAATGTTTTTACTTTGCTTTGGATTTTTTCCCCCCCCAACAACTGGTGACTGCTTAGCAGCTTTGCTCCTGACCAATACGTCCTTTGTTTTGTAATTAATGCGCTCGGTCCTTTTGCATTCGTTGCTCATTCACAAATTCTCGATTCCTTCATTTTCTTAAGTGTTTCCTTTACTCTAGTCAAAGCACTATTAATCTAGAGTTTCCCTCCTTTTTGCTTGTTTTGCTTATTTGAAAAATTATTTTGCATGTTTATTTTGATAATTACGTCGAAATGCAAAATGGAAATACAATTTAATTCCCTTTGATTCCACTAATGCATTCAGATTTGCGCGGATTTGTGTGATTGCGTGCGCAAAGGTACGCGTGGAAGCACCGGAAATTGAAATCTTAAATATTTTGACATGCGTTCTACCCAGTTTGTTTTATATATTTTTTTTATTATTAAAATATCTGTTCAGCACTTGTTTATGAATTGGATTTTCATTAAGTTGGATGCCACAAATAACAATGGGAGTGATTATTGCACAGTCTTGCATTCTAATCGTTAAAGTTAAATCGCTCTTACGAATACTTGGCAGACATTTTTTTTTTTTTTGGGTTTCAGAAGTGCTTTACACCCTGTTGCATTTCTTACAGGCGGATCGATCGGCCAAGAATATAGCGTTCAAAACTGCCGCCAGGCTAAAGACTACGGTGCAGTCTTATTTTCAGTTCCTACAAACATAACTTAACACGGACGGATTGACTACATGATCCCGGACCTGCACGTTGGGAAGTCGAAGGCTGGCATGAAGGCACGAATAAAGCTGGCTCGGTAAACTGCTACACAGTTGAGTCGAAGACAGGGAAAGGCGGCAGGGGCGGCAGCAGTCTGCGAAGAGCTCGATTCAAGCAAATATTATGAGCTGCGGGACTACTACAGCATTATTTTCCTGAGGGAAGTATTGGCCATAAAGAGAGCGGCGGAGCTACTGTGCAGCAACCTAGCAAATAAACAAGTGAATCTGTATATCGACAGCCAGGCTGCGATAAAGGTGCTACTATTGCACAGCACTTCGAATTGTTTCAGAGTGCAGCACAGCTCAGGATTTGCTGCACCTTGTCGAAACTATGCTGATTGAGGAAGTGCCGATTTCCCTCCAAGCGATAAACCGGAGCTCGACCTGTCCATTATCGGAAAGTTGCAGATAGTGTGGAACTAAAACATGAGGTTTCAACGTATCAAGGATTATGTGCATCGCGTATGACATGACGCTCACGAAGTTTCTCCTACCCCTAGAGAGAGAAGACGCTAGGCTACTGGTGGGTTTTCTAACGGGGATTGTCTGCTGGCATCTCGCGTATTTAAACTGGCTCTGACCAATGATAAGATCTGCATGAAATGCAGAAGGAAAGAAGAGACAGTCGAGATATGCTCTAAGCGTGTCCCGCCATTAGCAGACTGCGGTTTAGTCTCCTAGAAGCTGGCTTTTTGCCTAATCTGGAAGCTGCCGCCGAAATAGGATAAAGCAAGGTATTCCAGTTTGCCAAGAGGACTACGATATTCTTCAACTTGCTCCTACTGCTCATTGATTAGCCGTAGTTTATCTGGTAACGCTATAGACCATAATGGTCCCTGTGGAGCCATGCCCAACTAAACTTTTTTGTTTTAGTAGTAGTTTCAAAAAAAAAATTTACAATTTTGACATCTTTTTTTCTTTACATTTCCATTTGGTAAAATTAATTTGTTATGTATGTATATAATATTCAACGATTTCTTCCAAAGAAACTCGTTAAAAACAAAAAATTGGGTTTCTAAATGATGGAGTTATGCAAATCTTGATGAAACTTATGCTGGATTTCCTCTACGCATTATATAGCAGAAATTTTAATGGCAAACTTGGGCATAAAAAAATTTTCTTGCCCTTCTCGCGATCACATAAGTATAAAGTAATTTTATCCGTCGTAAAACGGATTGGGTTTTCCAGTGGACCCGTATATCGAGCCCTTAAAAAAATTTCGATATAGCCAACAAAAAGAGAAAAATTGTATTGTGTAAGGTTTTACACTGGCCGAAAAAATTTCCGCACCGTCTTCCTTAAAAAATATCCCTATTGAAAAGATTTTCCTATGCAGATTCTTTAACTTAATTTTATCCAGCTGAAATCACAACACACTGTCAGCATTTTCGCCATCCGTGTTAAGTTTGTCCTCTGAGAGCATTCTTCGACAAACCGATTAACATATGTATGTATGCCAGCAGTAAGAACACATGACTCACTCATGAAGTAATGGATTTCAGCGAATTCGAAAGAACCACCGGTATGGCGAGGGGAGAAGAATGATATCGACGCTGCAGAGAATAATGATACAGGAAGGAACCAGAGGGCCGCGCCGCGATCGGACGCAACGTGAGATCTGTGAGATCGATTTAGCGAACTTAAGAGGAGGGAAATTAAGTGCGAAGAGCTTAAGATGCTGAGCGATACCTAGAATACCCGAAAATTTTATCAGAAAGTTAAGCGACTTATTGAAGGGTTTAAAACCAGGGCTAATCTTCTAAGTGCAAACACAGCCACGCCATAGAATGGTAACAGCACTGAAAGTAGTGGAGAAGACGAACCCGAGCCCACAGTCGATGATGACGGGAGCGATGCTCCAGACTATGACGAGATATGAGCAGGAACTTAACGGCTAAAAAGCAGCAAAGTCGATGAAGCTGATGGCCTGCCAGCTGAGCTATTCAAACAGGGAGACGAGGAGTTGATAAGGTGCTTGCATCAACTCTTATTCAAAATATGGTCCGATCGATAAACGCATGCTTGCCTACTGAAATTTAAATGTGCTCTGTCCAACACACAAGAAAGGCGACTCCATCATCTGCGCAAATTACTGCAGAAGCCGTTTTCGGCAGGACGAAAAGAAGTTGGCCCAATAACGCGATGTCCGCATTGGAAGGGAACTTTCCGAGCCCGGGTACACATAGGGCAACTCTCTATAGTGGGACGTCTCTAATCTGATACTAGCGAAGATAAGAAAATCTACTATGACTTCAATCAAATTGAGCAAGTCGCATTCCCCAAAGAATTGAGCCCAGTTTTTACTATCAAACCAATTGTTTTCAATCGAAGTCGAAGAAAATCACAAAATTCCACTGCAAGCTGCGAACGAAGTCCACAGCAACAATGGCAACGTATTCATTCATGAAAATAATGAAAATGCGAGATTTGCAAAAAGACTAATGTGCCTCATTTATAAAAGCGCATAAAATCGTTGATCACCAAAGACAACAACAATAGCGGAAACAACAACAACAAAACTAATATCAACAGAGGTAGCAGCAGACAGACATGAAGAAAACAACGATAACAACAACGTAAAACACAGTACATGTACGATGAGCATAAGCTGTAGAACAGCGATTAAAATCTTCGCAAACTGCAATGAATGAAACGAAAAAGCAATGAACGGCGAACGAGTTGTGGCAGGAAAAATATGGGAGCAGTCATTGAAGCAAATCCATCAGCATCATAACATCAGCGGACGGCTCCCCGATGAAGTCAATATTAAAGACTTTTAAAGCTTCAGTTTATTCAGATGTAGGCATAGTAGAGATGACGAGAAGCAGCAGAAAGCCATTTATTGTAGCTCCAATAGGTTCAAATGAAAGCTGAACGCACGTCAAAGACGATAGAGAGATATTTAGACTATGTACCACTACAATGAAATTCTTATGCCTACACATTTGTATGAGTTTGCGAGTTGGTTTCAAAAAAAGGCTGAAAAGGCATTCAATACTTTCAATTCACACTGATACATATACTTGTTGTTATTGCTGCTTTATTTAGGGTGATTAACATCTGTCTGTTGTATTTGTATACATGTTGTTCAATTTGAACTTCAAATCACTGCGATAGCAAAGACAGACAAACCGTAGCTACGATAATTGAAGAAAAATTTTGAGACATTTATTCATAAATCAGTTCAAGAGTGAATGGAATTCTGGATGTCGTATAAACTCGGGGAATGGAAATATTTACTCGTATTGTAAAAACTAATTTTTCTTTTATTTATGTATAAGTCGTTCAATACCTGTATTAAAACAGTGGAGAGAGAATTTTGGTAACCCACGTAAGACCCTCCATCAACCAAACCCTTCCAAAGACATATCCACGAATACAACTCTTCATTCGTTTGTCTCAATAATTGATAGATCACTTGAATTTAAGGAATATTGCCTAGTAGAATTCCTCGACCTAGACTCGTACTCTCTACCGTGGTTACCCCTGCCATGACGGCTATCTGGATAGAAAAGTCTCTGATTGGACTTATCCATTAACTTAACACTGTTGGGCAAATTATAACATTTCAGCTTTGTCAGACAAACTATCTGAACTCAGGCGCATCTATTTTTTGTATTGTATGGTTAACTGTTAAGCTATGGACTTAACTCACAAAAAATAGGCGCGTCTGAGTTAGGGTAGTTTGTCTGAGAGCGCTGAGTTAGTACTAAGTTAGGATGGTCTTTCGCACGGCCTTCAAGATAGGATAGATCGACGGCTATGCACCAGTTAAGATAAAGTAGCCTTTGTCCATTGATATACGCCAATAGTGCCCCTAAATTTTACTCTGCGGAGGCTGGCCTGAATAAAATCTTCCATCAACCTATATTTGATCTAATTGCTCGGAAGGGTTGCTATTATTGCAGCCGTAAGGCCTAAAGAAGTCGGCTCGTGGGTTGAGAACACCTCAGGTCGGTCGACTATCCCAGGCACTTCGACAACAATTACGGTGCACATAAATAGGGTCTAATGAATACATCAACGACTTTTTAATAAAGGAAAAAATATATGATACCAACCCACAAGCCTGGTTCAGCAAGTCTCACGATATATGTATCTGATGCCATATATTTCTATAGAGATAGCTCTAAACTTAAAGGAAGCATCGGAAGAGAAGTTTTCGCAGCTGAACTGAAACCAGAGCCATATTTTTGGCGACATGTATATCAGGCTTCAGTGCATATCAAGCGAAAGTATTGACCATCCATGAGGCAGCACTGAGCCTCGCTCAACGATTTACGAAAAATAAGGACGATTTAAATTCTCTGACAGTTAGGCAGCCGCGAAAGCTTTAAAGACAATGCAAAGTAGATCTCTAAATGAGGTAAGCAGCAAGAGCTACCACAAACAAAACATGAACAAAACAGCACTCACAACAGTATCGATTAAAATCTTGTCGTGTTAGTTTAATCGTAGCAGATTGTAGGGTGTTCAGGAGCTGGTCTCCTCACACATCGCTGCCGAGAGCACAATAAGTGTTACGCTATCTCATCCAATTTCTGACTATGCCATCGAAGATGGCAAGCAACCTGTAACTTTTTACGGACCTGTTTTTCCATTGCAGATGTTCCATTACCAATGGGGGGATTCTGTAACTAGTTAGCGACAATTCATAACACACATCGACAAGTTGCGATAGCGATCCGAAAATTGTTACTATTTGGTTACAGAATATCCCCACAGGTACTCCGAAGTAACCTGGAACCTAAGTAAAACTTTTTAGAATTCAACACTTAAGGTTGCTTGGACATCCGGTATTGAGAACAATTGCAAAAGCTAACGAATTAGTAAGGAGCGCGCCGACCATCCACATCCCACCAGGAAAAGGCCCAATAGGTCTTCCAATGATCACCTTTAAAGTTTAAACAATACTGAAGAAACTACATATCTCAATAGAAAAACGGAGAGTTCTTTTAACCCGTGGATTCAACCTTCCTATATGTTATCGGGGTTCAGTTAGAACTCTGTTTGAACAGAAAAAAAATTACTTTCCTCAAGGCCTCTTTTAAAAATGTTTTAATGCCATTATCACTTGACGCATTTTTAAAATTCTTCTGATTGTAACACTTCAAGGAAAAATGAAGTGGCAGATATTCTAGCCAGGAAAGAAGCTGTACCGAGGAGATTCATATATCCAGGACCATTTATTGGACTGCCTTGCGGCTGGTTTTGACCTCAACTCAACTAGCTGACCTGCTCTATCCTCCAAATCTAATCTAATCCAAGACTCAGCTCTCAGATGTTTTTATCGCTTTCGTCTTTTAATTTCACAAAAAGTGAGAAAAGTCTTTACAATGCATTAAATGAGGAAGCAGCCGCAAAAAGTTTAAAATGAAACACAAAAAGGAATCTTAAATAGACCCTAATAAGTGAAACCCAAAAAGGCACAAAAGGATGCAGAAACTAAAAATTCATTGACATATGTTTCAAATGCGGACATGGAGCAGGAAGTTGTGCCCAAGCCCATGGGACAGCCTCCAACGACGCATATAACCGTACGGCAGGTTGCAGAAGTCAAGTGGGTTGGCTGGTGCATGCACGCCCACACAAAAACCCCTCAAACATACAAACATAAATATGGACATATGGACACACATATGTATGTACTTCCATATCCATATGCACCGCCTACCTACTCAAGCACGAATATGGGTAACTGATTTTAGATACCGAAAGCTCTGAAATATTCTTTGCTTCATTTAAGTAGTGCTCACACGCTGCATTGGCCAACCCGCCTACTTAACTTCAACTTTTGAAATTTCACACGCCAAAACTTTGCTCTGATGCGCTAAGGGAAGACAAGCAAAAAGTTGCCAAAAAGAAATACAGGAAGCAACCCAGCAAATATGTATGTATGTACGAGCACGTCTATGAAAGTGCTTATGTAAAGTTTATGAATGAACTTTGATGTTTTGCTGTGTTGTCTCAAGCGATTGGAATTTAATGAGCAGCAATAAATGAGGCAACACCAAGGACAACGCCATCCATTTCTGCCGCAGCTCGACTGCCGGGGGTCCACGCAGAAATTACTTGTCGATTTTTATGCTTGCCTTTGTTGGCTTTTTCTTTCAGCTGTTTCAGTTGTACGAAATGAAATTATTGTTTCATTATTTTATGCAAAATATGCGACTAAGCACAGTAGCTGCTACTTGCCTTTCAGCAGCCACGACCTTTGACTGCAGCACTATACTAGTGCTTTCCTTTACGATAGCCCCCAGCTTGTTACAACTCAGTGGAGCACTACATAGAAGTTCGAAAAGTTTTGAAAAGTCTGTGCGCAACCGCTTGGAAAAATACGCAAGTTTATGTTCGTTTGTGTTTTCGCAGCTCGACGAGAAGTTCAAATTAACGCTGCAAGTTCTTTTTCGATTTCGTATTCCGATTCACGTTTTTCGTTTTTTTTTTTTTAATTTGGTAATTTTGCCGTGTCGCGAACTCACTTAACTTATGAGTAACTTCATAAGCGCGTTGCTGCTAACGTTACACTTAGAGAAATTTAGTAGTATGTAATAGGAAGTTTTAATGAGCAAAAGGAAGCGGTGGAAGACAAATGGTTGAAATCGTAATGATTTTTCGACAAATAGTCTGAATCGATTCTCAAACAAAGATCACATTGGAGCCTTTTGTTTTACTTCAAGACCTCATATCATGATAAACCTCATTGCATACATTTTCGTTAGTTTTTTTTTCGATCAACATTAACTGTGTATTTTTTGGTCTGAATGGGATGCAAATGGACTGTAAGGATAACCATTACATTACTTCAGAGGAGTGTAGGAGTGGCGATATTCAATTCCAATCCAGATGAGTTTTTGCACCCTGTAGTAACCATGGATCCATCACAATACTTCAGATACCAATTAAAAATCGTAACATTGGACCTCTCCATGTGAACGCGCACCATTTTTACCAAGCTGGGTCTGTCCGCCAATGAGGTAATGGCGAAAGTTTTTTGGCGAATATTATTCTGAGCTGTTGGACAAATGCCGCATTGGTTTGAAGCAAAATCGAACGACTTTAGCGAATGAAAAAGGTTTTTTTCCACTAAGACGTTGCATTTGTTCCTCATCCCGCAGCTGTCATCAGCGACTATTTCCTGATTTAAAACCTAAAGAAGTAGTTGGGCGTTAAGAGATCTTGTTTAAGCCCTTGAGGAAAGCGATTTTTTATTTGAAAGAGGTTAAAAATTGAAGGATTCTGGACTAAATGTATCGTTCTAAAAGGTGACTGTGCTTACACCTCGTACGCTAGTTGCCATTTCCGAGTAAAAAAATATTTTTATGCATGCCACCCAAAAACATTGTCGTGAAAATTCAAGTGGGGGTAATCAAGTGTCGCGAAGTGTATTTATATTTCGGTATTTCTATACTTTGTGTACGATATTCTCCACCTCTTCCTTGAAACGATTTTCGTTGGCTGGATATCCCAACCTTTTTCCATGCGTTCCCATAAGGCAGTTTCCGGTGATTACCCCCGACAACTAATTTGAGAGAAGAGCGGTCATGCCGAGTGAGAACTAAGGATCGCTTTTGGTCGAACTTTCCTGGTAATATGATAGTTGATTTTCACAGCCCACCTGGTGTTTACATCCCCTAGGAGAGTTCACTTCGGATATTTCTGTTCCTCTCCTTGCCTGCTCGTCGGCTAGGCAGTTGACAGAACTGCCCCATGTGTCCAGGAAACCATACAGCTGTCAAGAAGAATTTTGGTGCAATTAGGTTAAGAATCCTTCAGCATTCCATGACTACTTTGGACGTTGTTCCGTTAGATTTTAAAGATTTAATAGCAGCCTGGCTGCCAAAATATAAAGTGATAAGCCGTTCTGGAGGGGCGGAGGTTAAGAGCCACCGAGCGTTTATTCTGCTGGAAAAATGCTACAATGGTTCGGCAGGCAAAATTTGAGGGTTTCGTTTAGCTTGGAACCATATTTATACATACATATGTATATAGCCTTTGACCCTGGATCTACATCGGTCTGTGACGTCTGCTCAATCCATCCTCTCTGAGATCCTTACAGAGAATTTATTGTCTATACAGAATGGAAGAGTAGTACAATATAGTTGTGGTAGATTATCCCGCAAAGTTTCCAGTGATTTTGTGTATCCGAATCTGAGATCTTTCCTTGGTTGGATCTCATTTAACCTGAAAGCGCTGCAGCCGAGAGATTTGGTAGATGTAGTGGTGGATAGTACTCCCATGAAAAGCAAGGGGAAATTCCAAGGTAATTGACTTCGTCTGAGTATTCAAGCACTGCCTCCAAGAATAACCGCGCCAAAGCTTATATTTTCTGGAAAAAGGAAGTCAGTAATACCACCAAAATGCGTTTGCGTTTTTCTATTTTTGCGTTGGTCTAGGACACCCTGTATACATAGCGAGCTAAGAAAAAAGCTTGTAAAATATTCTCACTGTGTACTGATTCACAAATTTTACGCCCCCTCCTAAATTACAAACCGAAGCGACCAACAAGTCATCATTAACGTTTAATTCCACGCTGAAGAAGCAAGGAGGCGCACGCACTTAAGAACTTACTCGCATGCACGTAACAAAATACAAATAAAATGGAGGGTGACTAAAACAGCCGCAAGGTGAGCAGCGTGAAGGAAAACAAAACTAAAAAAACACACTAACAAATAATAGTAAAAATAGAGGAGCCAAAGAAGTACAGGAAGTGGTGTGGTGATGGCGGTTATGGTGGTGGCACGCAAAAAAAATATAAAAAATATTGTATGTAAATTCGCATACCGCAACGAACTTTAACATTTTTTGACACTTTGCGTATAAATCTTGAAATGTTTTAATTTGTTCGCGAATCGATTTGTGCGTGCGAGACGATGCAACTCACTCACCCGCTCAAACCGACTTACTTTAACGTGGTCCTTGTAGTAGCTAACAGGACTACAGGCGCACTGAAGCGCTGGTGTATGCCTTTAACTTTAAAAGAGTCTAAAGAATCACGTCGGTGGCTGAACGTTTTCAAGGCATATTCATATTCGCTTACTCGTTCGTTTTTTTGCTGCTATTCACTCGCTGTATGTATGTATGTATGTTGTAAGTGTAGATGTACATACAGTGACGAACAAAAGTATTGGCACAGTGAATTTTTCGCCATATATGCGAAGTTTTTTATTCTAATTTATTTTCGATAATTTTTTACAAAAATATAGTTCATTTTACACCAGAAAACGTAATAATAAAATCTCTAAAGTTTGTGCAAAACTCTTTAAATTTGCACACTGATTTGCAACTTTTTATTCAGATTTTTTTAAAAAATTCAAAGTATGCAGTTTTATAGCCCATTCAAATTTAGTATAACAAAGTGTAAATTTAAAGTTGCTAGAAAATCGCGTTGATTTTTTGCAATTTTTTTTGTGGAAGGTGTTGCTCATTTTCTCCATCAAAAAATAATTGTCGAATTACTTTGTATGGAAGAACTTGCGTGAAATAACATTACCAAAAATCAACGCGATTTTCTAGCGACTTCAAACTGTCACTTTGTTATACTAAATTTGAATGAGCTATAAAACTGCATACTTAGAATTTTTCTAAAAAATCTGAATAAAAAGTTGCAAATTAGTGTGCAAATTTAATGAATTTTCCTGAGTTTTGCACAAAGTTTAGAGATTTTATTATTATGTTTTCTGGTGTAAAATGAACAATATTTTTATAAAAAATGATCGAAAATAAATTAGAATAAAGAACTTGCATTTATTGCGAAAAATTCACTGTGCCAATACTTCTGCTCGGCACTGTATGTATATTTGCCTTTAGTACGTGTGTCGGCGGTACTCCTGTTGTGGTTTTTTGTTGCCACATAAACTCCTCCGCGTTGGCTTGTGGTTTGCAACTTTTCGCAGGCATTGCATTGTATGATTTATGAATGACATTTCAACTTTTTCAAAATATTTTCCCAGTTTTGTTTGTTACTTTACAAAAAGCTCTTTTCTTTGGCATTTGCGGTTTGTAAGAATTCCAATTCCACACAGTCAACTCTTTCAAAAATAAAGGATTGATTAAAACAATGGTAAAAAACATAAAAAGAGGTACGGTCAGAAGATTTTTGAATGAACGTAAGAACCAATGAACATCGGCATGTTGTTACGCCAGTTGGACGCGTCTTATGCATATTATACATGTGAATGTGCATTAGGCTGGTCAAAATATCTTACCTGTCACCCAGAACAAAACTATCGAAAATAAGGAGATTCGGGTTTTTTTAGTCAGTTAACGTTTAACCGTCCCGCCGAGGCTTTGCAGTTTTCCATATATTTTATATGGGAAAAATAATTTTTTTTTGCGAAATTGTCATAGTCTTTTAAAAATTAATATTTTTTGATCGAATAAAAATATGGTGGAACATCTTCAATATATTTAAATTTAAAGTTCTACTCATGGGCGTAGCCAGGTAGGGGCAGGGGGGTGCTCGAGCCTCCCCCCCCCCTGACTTTCAAATTTTCCTTATATATATATAAAATAGTACCCTGAAATGCCAGCTTAATATTGATAACAAAATCGGTAAAAATATCGATTATATCGATAAGTTCCCAAAATATCGAAAGCAAAATCGATAAAAATTTCGATAACAAAATCGACAAAAATAACGATAATAAAACCGATAAAAATATCGATAAGTCCCGATAATCTCGAAAATCTCTGGAATCCATAGGATTTGTTTCGATAAGATTTGATTTTAAAATTTCAGCAAAAGTCATTATAAACAATTTATGAGATTTAAAATGAAAAACGTGGGATGCTTGTAATAGGTCATTTTGCATTGTCATTCAATTGGTGGAAGGCTTTGAAGGGAAATATTTCGATCAGAAAATATAAATTTATAACGATTTTGTAGGATTTCTAAGAAAAAGTGTTTTTCCCTATTTAAATATATGGTAAACTTCAAAGCTTCGGCAGTACGGTTAGATGTTAACCGATTTGAAAACCAAAAATTGGAGTCTCCTTATTTTCTATTTTCCATAATTCTAGGATGGCAGCAAGAAAATTCCAAAAATTTGATTTCCTGTATATTTGTGTGCCACCCTAATGTAAATTTGTCTGTTTGTATTTATGAGAAAATGCTTATATGCTCGTAAAAAATTGCATTTGTATACATCCTTGTCTGTCTGCTCTGATGGCAGTTCCGGCCTATGTGGCCAGTACTTAACGCATTCCCCAGCACGTCAGTGCGTAGGACTCCATAAGACAAGTTAAACTATGTTTCTTCATTCAGCTTTTTTCTCTTCGAATTGTTTTCTATTTTTTTATATTTTTTTATTGCAATTGCCTGCAGCTTATAAATGTCCGACGCGTATTTACCTTTTAACTGTTCGTATTCGCGCCATTTTTCATCTGTCTGTAATGATTTACTTTTTACTGAAAAGAGTTGTAGATATTTTTGAACCTAATTTTTCTATATTTTTTTCAATGCCACACGCCACACTTTCTCAAGCCAGCGGCTTTATTTATTAGATTGATCCGTCGGAGTATGACTCGTTACATTACAAGCCAACAAGAAACGATTTATTGGTCCTACCATTAAAAAAAGTATGGTATTTTTTCCAAAGTCATACCCACAAAAAAGCTTCTCAGGATGAAAAATGATTGACTGAAAACTATAAATTCCACTCCAGCAGTTTATTTTAGAATATGTAATATCTGTAGATTGCCTGGCTTTCTTCGACAGGTAGAAATAGTAGGTGTTGAAAGAAAAAAAAGGCCGTTAAAGAAGTCCATTATAACTCTTTATTCGAGGTACTTTGACTCACTCCTGGACTTGAACAGAGGAAGTCTCAAAACTCTTAAATGGCAAGGCAAGGTAAGCAAAAGTACCATATTGGCGGTATGGAACTCTGGGTGGAAAGGTGCCGCAGGTTATGTAGTTTGGCTGACAAAATACCCAAGATATTTTATGATTAGCGAGTGACTAATGACTCCATACTTTTTTTTATAACATGGCACTCACTGAGCCTGAATATTTTAAGCCCTGAAAATGGCAGCATATTTACCTATACCCTATTGCTTTTTTGCATAGATTTTACGAAAAAAGTTATATATAAAAGGTCGCCTCGTTTTGAATTCAGGAATTTTTTTAAGGGTCATAAATGATGTATTCCTTTTATTTTTTCCTTTGACCTTTAAACATTTTATTTATTCATTATAAAAAATTACGAGACACTCAAAACGAATGAGCGATGATTTCATTGTTGTAGCCAAATCTCTTTTCCCCGAGCAATTTATTTAAGTTGGTGGAAACAGAAAAGATTCTGATTTTTTCTGCCTTTACAAGTCTTTCGTTGTTGAGTTGTTGAAGTACGTGGCCCCCCAAAAAAACTATCGTCATATTCTTGTCAGACATGTCAAATATCTTTTTATACTTTCTCTCTTCAACTTTGAGTTATTGTATAGTCACAAAATAACTCAGCCAACTCACTCAGTACTATTTAAAAAATGTTTCACAAATATTAGTCTTTTGGGCTTTGAAGTTTTCCATGTATTTGACATGGGGGAAATACATTTTTTCATAGAATTGCTATAAAACCGTTAAAAATAAATATTTTTTGATCGAATAAGACTATTTCCCTTCAGAAGTCTTCAAAAAATTTCATCATGGCTTATTTAATTTAAAAATTTGACAAAGTGTGTTTTAATAACCGATAATCCTATATGTTACCAGAGAACTTAGATAGATAGAGAAGGTGCAAACTGAAAGTGGAAACTATTCGCGGACGAAAAATTAACAGCGTTAGAAAAGTTCAAGTCGGAATGTAAAAATTCTGTTGAATTTAATGTTGATAACATAATACAATGTTGAGCAACATGAAATGTGATGTTCTTTGTGAGCAAATAAACGAAAATATGGTAAATCTTCACATAATTTTCATTAATTTGTAATTTTTGTTAAATTTTTTATCTTGTTCTCCTTTTATGAAGATGCAAATACAATTTAAAATAATGATAGTTTGGCATAAAGTTTACACACATATGTACATGCATACATATACTGGCAATCAAAAGTGAGTGCATGGTGTTTTTTGCTTAATATTTGCAATGTTTTTCAATTAAATTTTTTTTATTATCTTTTTATAAAAATGTGGTTCATGCTTTAATTAAAACTACATAAGTCAAACTTTCAAACTTTACACAGAACATAGAAAAATTCAACGAATTCTCGTCTAAATTTTGACCTGTTTAATCTGAATTTTTAGAAAAATTTTGAGTACGCAGATAGATAGGTTTTTTAATTCTAGTGGAACAGGATCAAGTTTTAAGCGGCTAAAAAATCCGGTTGATTTTTAATGATTATTTATTGCTGAGGGCTTTTTGAACTTTTTACCAAATAAAAGGGAATTTCTTGTAGAATAAAATGCGCATGACCGTTTGCAAACAAATTAAAAAAAAACATTAGCGCTATTTTTTATATTGCACTTGTTATATGCACAAAACCGCAAAACCCGTCGAAAATAACAAAAAAAAATTTAACTTAAAAGACATTGCAATTATTAAACAAAAAACAGCATGCACTCACTTTTGATTGCCAGTATTCATACATATGTATGTGTGTTTAAAATTACCTACTTATGAAATAATTTTTGTGGCATGAACATATACATACTTGCGCTTTCTAAAAATGGGAATAAAAATTGGATTCGCATAAAATTTTAATTCCAATAACTAATATTTTAGTGAAAACATTTACAATAAAGCTTTCAGTAACTTTTGGCAAATTTGAGCGATTATGTGAAATTATGCATGAGTTTGTACCTACATATCCATTTATATTATTTTAAACAAAGCTAATAGTAAAATTTAAAATGGAATATGGATATGACAATTAAAAAAAAAAAAAAACAAAAAAAAAAATATTACTTGGTCCGTCCGGGATTTGAACCAAGACAAACGGCGAGACGCCAAAAAGTTGCATCGCCTCTAGCGTACACGCCACGGCACATTACTGAAACGGCACTCTCTAAATCACTACATATATGAAATTTTTCATTCGTCCAAGAAGACAAACGCATAAATATGTGTGCATTTATAAATGTAAATATGTGCATAAATATGTACGATTGTTCTGCTTTCGTCTTCCCCTCGCCGTCCACCAACCACAGACAAATTATTAAATTTCTGCGAATTGCCACGACGCCACCAAAATTAACCCTTGGTTGACAAAATATTTAGGTTTTCGCATAAGTTTACATTTAATAAAGCCATACTCGTACATTTTATATGGAGAAGAATATTAATTAATTTAAAATTCTGCATGTAACCATGTTCTCGACGATACATGTAACTTTCATCAAGATTAACCATAAAAATTGTGCTTCATTAACAGTTGGAACCAGCTGAAACCAAAAAAACTATGTCCGCTAAAATGTGTTAAAAACCAACGGGAATTGACATTTTTTACACGCATACATGCATACATTCATATACACATGTACAGTGGAGTAGCACTAGCTTGGACATTGCATTGCTTGTACTTTGATGTGTTTGAATCTTTTATGGTACTGAAGATTTGCTTACGGATGAAAAATATTAAAAATCGTCCGTGCATATATGTAAATATACTTTTATAAACGCTTTGAAGTATAGAAATTTTTAATATTAAAAAATAAATAAAATAATTTTTTTGTATATATGTAAATGGTGTTCAAGGCACATTGACCCACCTGTACAAAAATCGTGGCGCGTCATGGACAAAAATTTTACAATTTCGGACCGAAAAATGTGAAAACGAGCTAAGTTGCCACGTTACATCTGTGAACTTCCGATAAAACCACATATGTTTGTGATTTTAGAAGTTTTGATTTAATTAAAAAAAAAAATCATGTATTTTCCTGCAGAAAACGTACACTTTTATTTAATGTTTATTAAAATGACACTTTAAAATACTAGTTAATGATTGAAATATTGGTATGGAACAGAGAAATAGAGTGTTTTGTCAAAAATTACCAAAAATTGCCAGGATTCGAGATAACTTATTTTACTGGTTATAGAGAATAATTGCCACTTTTCACTTGGCTGGCCGAGATTTCTTCATTTTAAGATTTTAGAATTTTTGTGTCGGATTGACAAAGTTGCGCTTGATGGTGATGAATTTGCGGGGAGATGTGCTGCGGTTGTTTTTATGAATGAATTTACTTGGCCTTGAGAAATATGCGCATGCGTTTAGGAATGAAGTAGTTATTGTTGTATTTGAATATGCGCGTAATTATGTATGTGTGTATGTATGCTGCCGTGAATTGTACATATCTACATTTGTATATATGTGCGTGGTACTTAGACAGCAATATGCACGTATGTATGGATGTACTTATATATGCATGCAAAAACGTTGTCAATTAATGGAGCATGTAGTACATATAGATACATATATGTATGCGTGGGAAATGCATTTTCATTTGACTCCAAAACTATTGGGGCATATTAGTAGACGAAATAAAGTCGACTCTTAAGTTAAAGTTTGTCAGCCCCAAATAAGAAGAAAGTTAGTATGTACATACTTACTATGTAATATTATGTGCAGGTGCAAGAACGTTATCAATAAATGATTTTGGAGTATGTGTATGGGGTACATATTTACATATGTAAGTACATACATATATACATTCAGCTGCCATCAACAAATTATGTTTATTTATTTTTAATGATTTTCATTTAAAATATAATTCAATCTGGAACAGAAACCACAATAATAAAAGTTTAAAAGCTTGCACAAATTGCAAAAAAATGAATCAACCTTCAAGAAATGGTCATTCAAATTTTTTATTTGAATATTTAATATATTTAGTTTTAGTTTCAAGTTGTTAAAAATTACCGTTGATTTTTTCGATTTTTTTGTTGGGGTGTTGCTGTTTATTTTTCATACAAAAAAAAATTGGTTCATGTGTTATATGGAAGAAAATGCGAACACCCTCCACAAAAAAAAATTTTAAGAAATCAATGGTAATTTTTAACGACTAGAAGCTTGGACTTTCATATATGTACTATAATTGAATGGACTACAATACTGCATACCCGAAAATTTTCTAAATATTCCAATTAAAAATTTTGAAATTTTTATAAAAATTTTTTGAAGTTTGATTTATTATTTTGCAATTTGTGCAAGCTTTTAAATTTTTATTATTTTGGTTTCTGTTATAGACTGAATTATATTTTAAAGGAAATTATTAAAAATAAATAAATAAACATAATTTGCAAACAATATCATTTTGAATTTTGTTGCTAATTAGTTGATCGCATCTGTATGTACTACAACCATCCATATGCGCATGCCTGGGAAATGGATTTGCATTTGACTCCAGAACTATTATTCACAAATAATATCTACGAGTATTGCAGTAAAAGTCAAAAACAACTTTGAAGTTAACAAGTGTATTGCTGTGTACATTTTTTTGTTAATGCGTCCATCTTTAAAATGAGTATGTGAAAAAACCAAGTCTATCATTTTTTGTAACTAACATGCATTTTTACTATTTACATAATATAATACTCGTACAAGAAGCGAACTTGAACAGACGCTTTTTAAGTTTTTAACTACTGAATAAATTATATTTAACAAATGGTCATGCAGAAATGCAAGTCAGCAATTTTAACTAATATAAAAGTACATTTAATATAATTTAACTATATTAATTTATTTAATTTTATTAAAAAAATATACATGAATACGCTTCTGCATTCACATGCAACCTAGCAACACATAGCTAGACACTTGCAACAAATATAACATTATCATAACAGAAATTACATTTTTCTCTGTTAACTCTTCTTGAAATGTTAATCGCGCTGTGATGATATTCCATGGATTTATTTTTCAGCCAAACAATTTTACGTTCCAAAAATTTGCACCTTCTCTATCTATCCAAGTTCTCTGGCGATGATTTCATTGGTGTAGCCAAATCTTTTCTCCCCGAGCAATTTATTTAAGTTGGTGGAAACAGAAAAGATTCTGATT
>NW_023458556.1:32519800-32522751 GCF_013731165.1 Rhagoletis pomonella
TTTAAATAATTTTTAATTATAAAATATCTGGCAACCCAATTTTTCAAAATTGTTTACCACATACCCACAGAAATAATCAAGTAGAATGCAAAATAAAAATAAACACATCCAACGATTTTCCCCATGTAAAAAAACGCGTCCCCTTATTTTTGATATTCTGCAGTTCTACGGGGTGGCAGCAGGAAAAAATAAAAATGTTGATTTTCCTATATTTTGGACCACCCTAATGTACACATGTATGTATATTGCTGTGATATTATTTTCTTAAAGAATTATCTGAACTTTTAATTAATGATCACCTGAATGAGCTCTTTTTTCGAACCTAATCATAAAATTTTTTAAGTCTATACCCATCAAAACATCTTAAATAAACTCTTTGTTGTGAATATCCCTTGTATTGACTCTTTAAACTCTATGATTCGCCATTTTCATTGGAGCGCCATTTTGGATAAGGATTTTTTCAATACACTACCTTTAAAAAAAGGTCTTGAAAGAGGATTGAAAAAAAAATTGTCCGCCAATTGTGACTATCTTCGTTTTACAATGATAGACACTGAGTATATATATATATATACATCTTATTGTATTGTCATTAGAACTGAGAGTGTGAAATTTCATTTACTAGATTTGACCCGAACAAGGCTTAAAACGACCCACAAAGGTGGGGAATATTGGGTTAAAATGTTCCACAAAAATATGCGCCATTGAATTCTATATGGTTTGTGGATAAAATCAATATGGAATTTTAGGGGCACCGAAATTGCGCATTTGGAAACTGTGCATTTAGACATTATTTCGGTTTCAACCGAAACTGTGCATGTATGCTTTATTTCGGTTTTTACCATATGCATTATTTCGGTTTTAAAACGAAAGTATGCATATGCATAATTTCGGTATTTTCTCATATGCATTATTTCGGTTTTCATCCGAAACTGTGCATGTATGCTTTATTTCGGTTTTAGCCATATGCATTATTTCGGTTTTGAACCGAAACTGTGCATGTATGCATTACTTCGTTTTTCTCATATGCATTATTTCGGTTTTCATCCGAAACTGTGCATGTATGCATTATTTCGGTTTTTTTCATATGCATTATTTCGGTTTTCAAACGAAAGAGTGCATATGCATAATTTCGGTTTTTCTAATATGCATTATTGCGGTTTTCAACCGAAACTGTGCATACATCAGAGCTGTAAAATGATTGAATCAACATAGTCTGCATTCACTCGGCATTCCTTTTAAAATGTTGATTGTTGGTTTGTATAAATAAAAACTTCATTCCTGAGTGGCTTAAAATATTTGAAAACAAACAAACTGTGTTTTGTTATTGAATGCTAGATTGCCATTCAGTATAGAATGTGAATGTTCAGCAGCATTCGCACTCACACATGATTGTATATTTAGAATGAATGCACACTTTTTTTTACCATTCAGTACCAATAATTTGTTCCCAGGGTTGATATATGTTATACTTTAAAGTTTGAACATATCTGGAATTGAAACAAAAACAAATATTTTATTTCAAAGTATATGTACTTATGTATTGAAGTTTTCTGCCACTAACCCAAAGCCAATGACTCGTGCAATATTATTTATTCCAAAGCAACTTATCGCAACCGTAGAGCAAAACAGACACATCTTGATATGTATACATATACATCATCGATTGTAGACATTTTTTCGCAGAAGAATATACAAAATTGATTTATCACAATTATTTTTGTACTAAATATTTTTTTCACAGTATACAGTGATCCAGGTAGCCAAAACAAAAAATGTAAACATGCTTATTTGACATTTTGTTTGAATGTATTGGTTGATATTTTTTCACAGTTGTCGTTTTCGTTAACCCAAATGAAATCCAATTTAAATATTTTCTTATAGTGAAAAATATTTTCAAGTCACATAAAATAAAATAACGAGAAACACGAAATTCCAAGCAAATGAAGCGTGAAGCGTTAGCAATTATGACCGGATGCAGTTCCTACATAAGTCAAACCGTGTTCTGAACACAACTTTGAGTGAATAATGGTGGGCTGACTTTGTAAAATGGTCCCATCGATTAGGCGGTAAAAGAAGTATTACTTTGCCTAAGGTCGAACTCTAATTTTCAAATGCACGTAATTTGTGTGTATTTGTTCAGCCGATTATTCACATTTGAAAGAGGATAATGCATGAATTAATGCAAGTAAAGACGGCTTATGCAGATAAGCAAGCGCGTAGGTTAACCGTATAAAATGTATGTACATATATACACATATGCATACATATCAAAATATTCAGAATGACGAGATGAACTAGTTCAGCCCTCTCTGTTTGTAAACACGCTAACTCGAACAAAATTTAGTTATTTTAACGAAAGTCGGTGTCGAAGTTGCCTTTGGTATAATTTAGGTTAGTGTTAAATTTTGTCGAAATCTGCCAATAACCACGCCCACCTCCCACGTAGTAATTAACAATATTTTTGTTTTATTATAATTTGTTTTACGAATTTTGCTGTTCAAATTTACATTTCAAATATATCAACAAACATTTGTAGGTACTTTTGCACCAGTTGTTGCCTATGGGTTAATGACAAAAAAATCCTATATATTCACAACATTTCATGTATTAGTTTTCAAATAAGCATATTGTCAATGGCTGGTTTGCTGTATACTGTGATTGTTTTCAGTTTTCAAATATGAAAACTTTCAAAACAAAATTTCAGAAGGGTTCCTGTTTTTATTTAAGGGGTTGAGGAGTTCCATTACTTTGAGCAACTTTTTTAATTAACTATTAATTTAAATGCTTCCTAAACATATTTACAACGCAGTTCTGCAAGAGGGTACCATAACTTTTTTTCAAATAACGTATATTTGGAACAACCAAAATTAATCGATATGGATACATACATTTATGTTCGTATGTACTACTTATGTATGTATATATACATAAAAATGCTCAGAAAAAAA
>NW_023458556.1:32522851-32539821 GCF_013731165.1 Rhagoletis pomonella
TATAATATTAAGTTGCCGATAAATTTATTGTTTATAATAACTATCGATAATTGAAAATTAATCGTCGATCATACTTGTAATGCGATCGAATATTTAGTAAATATAAATGGGCTGGGTTGCATTTATACCGATAATTACGTTTATCGATTACTTTATACCATGATTTATCAACAATCATAAGTATCGATAAGTGCAAATTTATCGATAATTAGGTTCCTCGATTAGCCGATTAGTAGATTTTTTGACGGTTAATAGTCGAATATCAAGAATTCGCTCGAGTTCTACTAAATAACCGTTCACTTTCGAACAACCACTCACCTATAAGTCGTCTGAAAATTGACTAACCGAAACTATCCGAATAATGACAGTTGTGCACGATAATACAATATATTGTTGTTATTAACGTGGTTGAGTTTTGTCGATAAGTTCAAAAACCCCAATGCTAATTTAACGAAAAAAAACTGGTCCAAATATCCACAATCAACGGTTAGTCGACTACTTAGTTTTTTGTGAGTTAAAAGAGTCGCAAGGAAACGAAAAGTCGATTAAATGAAGTTGACTAGTTTTTTAAATAAGTAACTTTTGCTAATCGATTAACCCATTAGTCGACTAGTCAATTAACAAATACTCTAGTGATAAGTACAACACGAAGTTCTCGTGATCTCTACGCTTTTACATTATTTTCTTTTGTGTTAATGTCAGAGCTGGCTTTCAATTATAATTGGCGACTGGCTGCTGCCGCTATTTAACTAGCCAATCAACAGCGCAAAGGACTCTTATCGTTTGGCTAAATGCGTCCGCTTAGCTCCCTAAAAAAAATTGGATAGCAAAGCCGTTGTCATCGAAAATTTTGATTATTTATTGTCCACCGTAGCGTATTATGAAGATAAGTACATACTACGTACATACATATAGATGTATGCATATTTGCACGTCAATCTTTAAGCCACAAACAAACAAGCAAACAAAAAACACACACGTCTTTTTTTGCAATCGCATTTCGCAATTTTATAGTTGCCCATTTCGCTTGCGGCTCCGCTTCACTATTTTATCTGCACGAAATATTGCCTGCTACTCTTCCGCCATACTACCGAAACCACCACCAAAAATAAGAACTGCAAGTATTTTTTTTCTCTCTCAACCATCTACAAATCCAGTAGTAGGTGCCATTTGATTCTACAGTCTTTTGATCGGCATCTACATACTTAGTAGTTTGACCGCAGATCGGTCCGCCGGTCTAGGCTGATCAGTCAGCAGCTTTACTGCTGAGGCCGTGCGTCGCCATCTAATTACTTCAACTTTCTGCATTCGTTTGCCTTCATTGCGAACGTTTTGCTGCTAAATGAATCAACAAGAGCAGCACAGTCCGCAGTGGGATGTTGCTGGGGGCTGTTTTAAAAAAACCCAGCCTCTGTCTGTTTTCGTCAGCAATTGCAAGCGGCTTGCTAGATAAATTAACTAGCGGCAGTAATCTTCCACAAACGTCCACTTGCGATAATTTAGTGTGCGCATCGCTAATGTCAGATAAGAAAATTGATTGCTACAAAAAATGTATGGCAAATTGGCAGCAACGTTGGCAATACATATTTATGCGGAGTGGAGGGTAGCAATGAAGAAACGCAGTAAGCGGTGCTTAACGACTTAAAACATGCGCCAGCAGTGGTCTACGACGATCTGCATTCATGCTACATATATGATGTGCGTGCATTTCATAAGGTTTATTGACTCTATGGCCAGTCGGCTGAGAAAACATTTTGATTAAGATCTCGTGTGCAAGTAGTGGCAAAGTGAGAAGATTTGATGCGTTCCGGAATCTCGGAATTTACTGAAGATTGCGCAGTTAAATATGGCAAGTACCTCTTTTCTACTAAACTAAACTAAAATCGCTGTTGGAGAAGAAGTACCCTCAAAGAATTCAAGAATTACAAGTACCTAATTTAAAAAAATCCAATACAAGCTTTTATTAGTGGTTAAACAAAAAAAAACGAAAAAATCGACTCCGCCCAACACAAGGGCTAAATTTTTTGCAGTATTATATCTTTCCATTCAAGTAATACACGGCCTAAATATGAACCATATTGAACCAATTGAAAATTTTTTTGTGGAGTTACTCCGTTTATGTAGGTAATATAAATTTCAAATATGAACCATATCTGACCATAAGTACGACTTTTTAAAGTACCCCGACCTTTGCGCCACCTAGAGAATCAATTCATACTTCACATCGCATTGTCACCGATTTCTGAGCTAGGTGTGAAGTTTCAAGTCTCTAGCTCATAGAGAAGTTGGTTAGAAATTGATTGCAAAATGGAGTGCTGCAGAAATGCGGCAAGCGAAAACTTGGGTTGAGTGAGTACTCTTGCGAGCATACTTCACTCTCTACCCTGAGTTCTAATTTGTAGCCATCGGTGTAAATGGCCACAAAATCATGAAACTTGTATCTTTTCAATAGCTCCAGCAGAGAGTTCTTTTTTAGAAGTAATTTCTCAGAACAAAGGGTGATACTACATATATACTAATGGTGATTTCGTATCTTTCAAAAAATTTTGCCCTTTCCTGGTGTAAAATGTGTTTGATGTTACACTCAACCCTGTAAAAGGGCATGTTTTTGCCTTCTTGTCCTTGTTTAGCCCATGCATTTCATAATATTGTCGTTTTAAACAACCATGTGATTTTGAGGGCAACCATCTCCCCTGACAATGCTTCAAAGGGCAGGGAATGTGCTATTTTTATCTTAAAAAAGTGGGACATTTTAAGAAACGAGCACAAAACTTTCTCATCTTATGCCTTCAATTTGGAATCGAACGCGATAAGAGAGAGGGGCAATCAAAAGGCGGCATTTTTTGGTAGAAACGAAATCACCATTAGTCTAACTAAGCACCACAAATTTATAGAAAGATCTACTACATAACCTCGTATGACTCGACTTTATCAGGCCGATTCTGAACAGAAACTCCCTGGCAGTTTTCTCTCTTTTCCCCTTTCCTCCTATCATGAATAAAAATTCCCTGAAGACTTTTTATATTAAATGGCGGAGTTGAGCTCTCAAAAAAGTGTAAAACAGCTTCTTCGAAGTTCGAACTTCCCCCTCCCAAGTTTTCCCTGGTAGTTAATTATAGAAGGATTTCTTTTTCGGGAGAAACAAATTCCCGGAGAACAAATTCCCCGGGAGTATTAAGAATTGGGCTGTATATGTACTATAACTTGGGGTTCTGTCCCTTATAAGCCCACTGTAAAAAGTGAATCAAGGTCTCGATGTCACCAAACGTTCTATTGGATGACTTAGGGGAGTTCGGATTGGACAAGGAATTGTCAATTGTAAGATTATATATACATATATTCAATAAATAGATTTGGTTCATGTGTTATATGGAAGAAAAAGCGCAACACCCTCGACAGAAAAACAAAAAAATCAATCGTAATTTTTAGTTTTTTCAAACTTGCACTCTATTTGTTATACTAAAATTGAGTGGGCTAAAAAAGTGAAAATTTTCAAAAAATTTTGATTAAAAAACAAAAATTTTCTAAAAATTCTGTTTAAACAATTTGAAATTTTGATGAAAATTTTTTGAAGTTCGATTAACTTTTGTGAATTTTGTACAAAGTTTGCAAAATTGGTTTTATGGTTTTTGTTATAGAAACAGCCATATTGTAAATAAAAATTAACGAAAAATATTTATGATGGAAAACAATTTGAATGTGATAGTTAAGTAAATAACTAAAAATAATAAATAAAAATTAATTCAACTTTTTAAATATTTAGTAGAAGCTTGATTTATGTAGTGAGTTACTAGTTTAAACAACAAAAAAAAATCAATACAAATCTTGCGGCTTATTAGAAAACCAAACCTTCCATTCACAGTCGCACTAAGTACAGGTATACCCACATGCTTAAATTAAAGGTTAATTGCCTAACATTGAAAACTGTTATCGAACTCAGTTGGCGTCGATGTCATTGAACGCTGAATGGAATCACCACAGCTAGAAGCAAAAACAAGAATAATGAAAATTGGTATCGAAACTGAAGTAAAGGAGAAAAAATGAGCAGCAATTTAATGCACAGCCGCTTTCAAATGTAACACAATTTATTGAGCGTTCTTAATCGCCTCAGCGTGCAACTTCCTGTAGCTGATTTGGTGTATTTTTTTTTTCAGAGCGTTTTTGGTGTCATAAAAGATTAAAATTATGTACAAACGTGTGTAAGTGTAAAGCAGCTTTTCTTTCATTGCAAGAGAAACTATAACTCACCGGCAGTAAATTCAAGAAAGAGGAGGAGCTGGAGCTGATGATTTGTGTTTTTTGTTGTTTTTTTTTGGTTTTAGATGAAGAAGATTCTGATACTTTTTATGCTGGATTATTTTGAAGTTATTTGATTGTCGTTGTTGTTATTTTGTGTAGTTTTTTTTCCTTATTTCACACTTTAGTTTTGTTGATATATATTTATGTTTGATAGCATGGATTTTGCTTTTGTTGCACTGTGGTTGGTTTTGGCTATTTATTAGATGAAGTAAAAAAGAAAATAAATTAATTGAACTACGAAAAAACCAGTAATTATTTCAGTTCTTTTTTTCACTCAAATGTTTGCCTTAAAGATTTTCTTCGTAAATTTCGAAAGGTGCTCCGCTGGCGGCGATAAAGTGGCAATCACTTTGCGTTTAGCGGTAACTTCTGTTATTAATATTTTTTTTAATTTTTTTTCACTGCAGCTCACAGCGCCATACAAAACACAAACACACGTAACTATTTTTAAATACTCGTATAAACACTTCAAGTCTTGAGGAAGGTGCAGCGCTCACCCAGCAAGATGGGGGGGAAAAAGAAGAAAGCCGAGTTGAAACGGCTGAAGAAGAAGCCCATCAAAAGCATGCAATGGAACCGGAGACACAAGCCAAGCAAAGTGCCAGTAAGCGACCAGCATTACAGCAGAAGAGAAAGAAGTACTTGTATGTGGGAAAAGTAGCAAAGAAGAAGAAGAAATGTAAAAGAAGAAGGAACTGCAAAGCGTAACAACAGAATGCTCTGTTTGTTTTCTTTAATTTAACGATTCTTTTCTTTTTCTTTGATTCCGTTCACCCGTCTCGCTGGCTGACTGCTTTTTGTGGTCTTTGGTGTGCGGTGAGTGGTTTGTGGTTCATGTGTGACTTTTGCGGTGTGGTGCGGTGGCTCATGCGGTCGCTGCGACTCGCTGTTCGCCGCTGGTGCCCACCCCGCCGGTTGTGGGTCGCAGGTGAAGGTGAGTGAGACGATTTGTTGCGCTCACATTTGCGGAACTATCGACAAAGTAGCAGTAGATATGTATGCTTTTTATATCTTACTTTTTTTCTTTTGAAATATTTTTGAATACCTCAACTTAACTCAGTGCACCGCACTTGCTGACTTTGTCATTGTTATTGGTTAAACTGCTGTTATTGCTTTTGTTGCTGTGTTTTAATTTTTTCATTGTTTAATTGGGTTCTTTTTCTAATGTTGTTGTGAAAGTCTCATCGTTGTAGATTTGTAAAATATGTACATAAGTAAGCAGTGAAATAAGAAACGCACAAACGTGTGGAGAAGGCCAGACAGTTGGCACTTGGTATTTTGCGCTTGGCATTTTGCGCTAACGTCCATCATTGAATCATCAATGGCGGTGTTAATTTAATTGTAGGTGACTACTTTTATTACACGTAAAATGCTTTGCTGCTTGGCTGGCTAATCATTTGAAGTGCTTTCAAATGCCAAGTTAGGCGAGGATTTCCATTATTAAGTACCAACGTCTCAAGCTGGTCTGAGTTGGGCCGGAAGTCAAAATTCGCAAATGTCTGTCATTACGAGGGTGGTCCCAAAAGTACCCGACCTAACCTAGAGATGGCGGTAGTTGTTTGAAAAATATCATTGTGTTAAAAAGTACACAATCTATAAAGCATATGTTTCAAGTTTGAAGAGCCCAAGTTGTTTAGTATATGCTTGGCAGCCGTCAATAGTGAATGTTTTCAGTGAATTTGTGAAAATGGAGAAAATTGGTCATCGTTATATGATACAATACTTTTATTTGAAAGGTCTCAGCCCATGCAATATAAAAGCTGAAATAGATTCTAATTTGGGCGGGTCTGCCCCTTCGTTTACAACAGTAAAATATTGGGTAGCAGAGTTTAAACGAGGCCGTACGAGCTGCCAAGAGGAGCATCGCAGTGGTCGACCAAATGAGGCGACGACTCCAGAAACGGTGAAGAAAATCCACAAACGATAATGGATGATCGTCGACGGAGAGTGCTTACTTATTGAGCATCGCTGGGAAAAGTGTATAGAGCTGAAAGGAGATTATGTTGAAAAATAAATATATTTTTTTCCCAAAATTTTTGTGGTTTCATTGTTACTTCGGATAGGACAAATTAAGTGGTTGGTTTGGTTCAAAGAATATGTGTGCCGAGTGGGTCGTCAAAAAGAATGTGGAAAACTGTCTTGCTCCCCTCATAGTTTTTTTTTTATATCTGCAGCATCCACGAGATGGTACTCCCCAATATGCATAGAAGCAACCATTCCCTATTTTTTTCCAATATTTGAGAAATTCTTGATTCTCAAGTGTATATTCAACATTTAAACTAATGAACTAATATTGATATTCAAGCTTTTCTCAAATGGTGAACTCAGATTATTTTGCATGCAATAAATTTTCCCTTTCGTTTGAAAATGATTCGGTTCTCTAATGCAGTTAAACCTGAAAATCAACACTGGAAATTGGAATCTTCACTTGACCTCCAACCCAAATGTTAATTAGTTGCGGTGACATTGGATATGCCCGTTCTTCTAGATCTCTTTAGATCCTACCTAGGCTCAGTTTGCCTATAGTTGGCTTTGTATACATCTTTCATTTGCTAGAGCGTAGACAAATTCTTTCAACAGCAGCTTGCAAGTGTCAAAAAATATACCATTTGTTTCCTGGAAAATGTGTCGTGTAGTTTTTTGAAGAAATTTTCAAAAAACATTCGTAACTCAACTGCCTGAATGCTTTTTAGGTCATGCGCTGCTAGGTACAGTTTTACTAGGAAGCGAACTCTAGACATATATAGGAAGGCCCTTACAATATCATACAATGTGCTTTACAGCTTACTTTTCCTCAGTAGACTACCAGGGCTGGTCAAAGCAAAACACTTCCCGGTTTGTAGGATTAATGTGGCTAGTAAAAAAAGTCTTACTTCTTGTCTTGTCATGGAAATTATTGTTTGCCAGATGTGGCTATATTTCCGGGACTTTGATACTTTATCGTTCAATTTGGTTCTATAAGGGAAAAAGCCTTGAAGTTCTAAGGGTAGTTATACCTTGGAAAACACGGTTCCCACGGTTCTTTTCCCTTGTTCTACAACTATGAGGGTGTATGGGGTTACCATATTGTTACCCTCTGCGTTGTTGTCAAGATGAGTGTGATTGTAAACATTAGAGCCTACTGCTTGATGCGCATCGAGAGCCGCGGTAAGTTCGGCCTGCGAAGACTTCATTTTTGTTTTATTTAACCAGGCTGGCGTGTGCATCCTAGGATGGGTATCAAAATGACTTCGTACATACAACAACCCAATTTAGGTTTCATGTCCCAGTTCTTCCCCAAGTGCTTAGAAATGGAATAATAAGTAGGAGATAACAATACTAGCATAGTACAAGAGGCCTTCGCTAGGCCAAACGCTTACTGGGAGCACAATCTAAAAAGGTATAAACTTCTCATTAAGCTCCCTAACAAAAATTTAGAATCATTACAGGCATCTCCACTGGACATTGTAGGCTCAGAGGACATCTGTTGCTTCTGCGATTAAATTAAGGAGACACCATTGTATTTGCTCCTTGGCGGTGAGTTTATAGGAATAGAATATGTTTTGAGATGAGTGGAGGGCACAATAGACCTACTAGATTTCAGTGCATACCCCTTCAATATATCTATCCATCTATCCAGAATGACACCCTGGCTTTGTAAATATCTTTATCTAGGTTCGAATTCCATTAGAGCTTCTTTTTAAAGGCAACTTCTATGCGGAATTTTAGTCGATATACCTATTTGATGGAAATAAATTTTAAAAGCAGGTAACCAATAACAATTTAATAAAACGAAAAAGTTACTTATCTCAAGAACTCACTGCTCCTTACTTAAGGGGCTGCACACAGATATGTTAAAATAAACAGGCATAAAAACCCGTTTTCTTACTGATAAAGGAGTTATTAGTAAGCAATACGCCACACTAATTGACTTTATATACATATAAGTTGGTAAAAGATTTAATCAGTGCGTGGCTAATCGAATCTCTGGGCAAACATGAACCTAATGTATATTCTCTAACAAGAGAGGAACGCCATAAGAGCTAATAGAGTACTTTTAGGAAAACATATCTTTTCGAAGTAATAAATAGTATAGGTTCCAGTAATTGGGTAGAGGGAGGAAATAGGAGTTCTATTTCTCTTCGTATTTCTACAAAGTTGTTCAGCTTTGTATAAAATGTTGGTAACCTGTTGGTTGGTGGTTCAAGTT
Organism: Rhagoletis pomonella; assembly: GCF_013731165.1. Lineage (NCBI taxonomy): Eukaryota > Metazoa > Arthropoda > Insecta > Diptera > Tephritidae > Rhagoletis > Rhagoletis pomonella. The sequence goes on from NW_023458556.1 coordinate 32,531,340, forward strand.
CTTGGCGGTAACCGCCACTATCTCTCTAACATAATATTACTTTCCTTTGTTAATTATTTTTTACTATTTTTTTCATCTAAGCAACTTAGGAGCCTATATTTTTCTCCAAGGCAATACCGCAGCTTGAACTTCAATATAATTTTATTTTTCCCCCCTTTGGTTATATCTGAGCCATTCTCGCTTAACTCCGCCATTCTATTGCCAAGCTTTCAATGGTGGTGTGGTTTCAAATTGCCGAACGATGACGCCAGCATTTTGTTTTTGTCTATGTTTTTTTTTTTTGTACACAAACGTCCACATTTTCATTATGTTTTGATTCTATTAAGCAACTGGAAAATTTTGTTAAGCCAAGCATAGAGTAGATTCAAAATAAAAATACATAAAAAACAATAACTAAATACAGCAAAACTTACAATAAAGAAATTAAAGTGCTGATTTTTATTCGAACGACAACAATAACAGAAGCGGCTAGTGGAAAAATGTTAAGGCCAACATTTTTTAATTCATGTATAATTTATAATCATATTTAATAACAAGCGTTAAATTGGCTTAAATTTGTGCGCTTAGCGGAAAAATCGCCTTTCGAGGGCAGGTCGAAAAATTTTAGTTTACGAGTATTTGCAAATAATAGCTGGTATTGTTATGTTTTTTAGAATGGGCTATGGAATGGTGGATGTGTAGTTTACTGAGACGTGCGTATTTTTCAAAAACAAATTACATTGTAATGTCGATTTTTTTTTTTGCTTATATTAAATCTTTTTAGTAGATAATTAAATAAGACTATACATTTTTTATGTGCATTGAACCTTAAGAAAAGGAAAATAAAACAAAATCAAAAATCAAAAAAGTAGTTTTTAGTATAAAAAATTTGTAAATATGTATACCTAAAAAATTACTTTTTTATAAAAAAGTTACTTATAAAAAATGTCTTTTTTTATACTCGAGCGCACTTGTGCACAAGAGTATATTAACTTTGTTCGCGTAACGGTCGTTTGTAACAGCCTATGGGAATCGAGATAGGTATGGACATATACATATGTATATACAAAAATACTCAGAATGCAAAGCGAAATCGATTAAACCATGGCTGTCTGTATGTGCACACGATAACTCGAGTAAAAATTGAGATCTCTAACGAAATTTAGTACGCCTATTTCCCTTAGGCTAAATAAAGTTCAGTTTGTTTACATATAAATTTTTTAGTAGATACAACTTTTTTTTATATATATTTTTGTTAAATCTTTCCTACGGTTAAATTCACACCGACAGTACCATTTTTTCACTATTCATAGAAACATAATTTTTGTTTAAAAAACAATATCAAATATGAAATTTTTTTTTGTTTGATAAACAGAAACATTTTCTATGCCAATTTTCGAAATGGAAAACTTTAATTTGTTTTAACTAAATTTTTAAACTTTTAACTAATCTTAATACTATTTTTAATTTTTTCATAACATTTTTTTTCTGCTATTCTGTGATTTTTCCTGAATTTATAAATAAAATATAAATTTTTTAATATTAGATTTAAAATACCTTTTCTCGAAAATTTATATTTAAAAAAGTTTTAATGAATAAAAAGAATATGTTTATTTTGATAAATAGAAACTTTTTTTCTCCCACTTTTAAAATGGAATACTGTATTTTGTTTTTACTAAAACTCCCCACTTTTAACGGATTTTAATAAAAAAATTTCATAATTTTTTCAGCTATTAAAGCAGTTTTTTTTAAAGATGATGATGCACATAATTGTAATTTTTCGATAATTTTTCAAATTGCTTTAATACATATTTCAATAAAAGTCTATTATTTCTAAAAAACCAATTTTGAAAATAAACAATGTAATTTGTTATTGCAAAATATTCGTACACCCATATGTATGAGTTTAATGAAAACTGTGCTCGAGAAAGCAGTTATAAAAAGTTTTTCGAACTACGAGTATTTGTTTAGTTCAAATAATGTTATTAACACTTTAGTAATATTTATGTTTGTTTTTGCTTTTAATATTGCCAGCAATTATGCTGTTTTCGAATTTTAGTATTTCTTTTTTCTTTCAATCGCTCTAACTGGTTCATGCGTTTTTTCGCGCATTTCTAATACCACAAAAATTTCACTTAGAATCACATAAAAAATGCTTTCAGTGCTTTTGATTTTTTCTTTGCATATTAAACAATTTTTATTTGCACTTTCACAACAAAACTAGCGAGTAAACACGCACACAGTCACACACAATTCCATTTGTGCACACTCGCTTAGCAAACTCAATGCAAAGTAAATTCAAAGACGCGAATTTGTGTTTATTTCTTTTTTGCGCCACATTAAAGAATTTTCTGCACAGAAATGTGAAATGCAAGTACACAAATTGTATGCATACTCTTTATTTAATAGACGATTTTCTATATTTTTATATTATTTTTTCTTCACTGGAATTTCGTCACTCACATACACCCAAAAATTCGCAGTGTTCAGCTTTTCGTTGTTCTTGTAATAAAGTTAAATATATTTCCAACAGTTTTAACGTGCAAAATTTATTTTTGTTTTCAGCTTAGTCCATAAGAGGCAGCAGACGCTTTCTTCCATCCGCTAAACACAACCAGCACTGACGGCGTACACGAAGAAACTGAATCGCTGCAAACCAAAGACTTAAGACACGAACCTTCATTCGGGTGCCAACCGAGAAGAAGGTGTGTTGATGAAAGCGTATAAATGCGAAAACGAAGAAGCCACAGACACGGCGACTAAGGTTGAAGACGAACAAGTTCCAGAATAAGTGTAGAAGGAGAGACGTGGACGAAGCAGGAAAGGTGTGAGGTGGTAATAGCAGCATTAAAAGCTAAGCGGCTAACAAAGAATGCCTAAGAGAGAGCCGCAGTGGTGCGTACAGGTGTGCAGAGAAGGTACACACTAAGCATTAGCTCAATGTTTTTGTTTGCTGCTATGTATTTCAAGTTTGCCATTGCCTTGTTGTTTTTATGTGTTTTTGCTGTTCGTGGCTGTTAAATATATGTTTTGCTAGCGATTTCTTTCCACTTTAGGTCTTTTCTACATCATTCGTAAAATTTGGATTTTCCTCTCCGAGTCTTTTTAGCTATAATTTTTTCCCCCATTCTGTGTACACTTTGCGGCTAGTGCAGATGGTTGAACAGCAATTTGCTCAATTCGCTATTTTCGCCTACTGCAGAAAGCACCGACATACAGTGCTTCACTTCCATATAACATGTGAGCAAAAATAGAATTATGGATGGATATAAATGAAGATACGCTTCTTAGTAAAATTGAGTATTTTCAAAAGTGAGGTGTCAAATGACAGGGCTTGGCCTGCATATGTGCAATAAAGTTTTATTTTTTTGGAAAGGGTTGCCACCTGCTACACATTTTATTAAAATTATTTAATAAGTTAAATGAATTCGATATTACAATATGACACGTAGTAGGGTTGCCACATGTATAAAAAATTAAATTCACTTTAATTAAGGGAATAAGGTAACGGAAATATGTATATCAATATGGGTATCAGACAAAAGAATAAATTTGACATATTTAACGAGAAATAAGTGAAGAGTAAAAACATTCCAGAGTCAATTTAAGAGTCCAGTCATTTAAAAGGAATGTAATCAGAGCAAATCACTGATCAACAGTGTATGATTTTAGTCTAACTAAATTTGACTTTACAAATAGGTGGCAGCCCTCTTCGTAATATTTGCAGGCTAACACCTTCTTAAACTTCTTTCGTCTGACTCCCATATGGTGATACCTATCTATTTCAATTACTTTAATTCAAATGGAATTTGTTTTTTTAATCAGGTGGCAACCCTCTATATGTGTTTGAGGAATAAACCCTTTTCATGCACATTTCGATTGACACCCATCTCTTAATAATTCATTTAACTTTAATTTTAATTTAATTTTTTAAGGGGTGGCAACTCTTAAAAAAAAATAAACCTCTATTGTCTACAGGTCAAGATTTTTTATCTGACACTTAATTTTTGAAAATAGCACGATCGTGCAGATTTGATGGCACTGACAAAAAATGAAAAAAAAAGTACATTTTATGCATTAGCAAAAAACGCATTACTTCAAAAAGTGCAAAAAATGAGTATGTTTTTATTGCTTCTTTCGAAAGCTAATAAGATAATAAAAAACCACATATACGTATATTTTTTTTAATTCCATTAAAATTTGCCATTTTGTGAAATTTTGATTAAAAAAAATTGTTTATTCCAAATTTTTTATTCCTGTAGTTCTCCACTACCTATATGGAAACAAAAAACGTCAAACGAACATTTTATTTCAAAGAATGTATTTTTATTTTTGACATTTGTTTCCGTGAAGAGCTTACGCATGGGTATGCTCTTATTAAAATTCTCAGTATAACATTTGTCCACTTTAGCGGCTTCGTGGTGGCATATAATTTATTTTGTAGCGAAATTTCTGTTTAATTCTTTTTAGTGGATAAATTACCTTCACAAAAAAAAACCAAACACGACGTTCACATTGCAGACAACGAATTTTTCGATTTTTGCCCACTTAGGCGGCACTGTGCGACAGTGCGTTGTGTGCCAACACGAATGCAGAGATGTCCGAAAATAGTGACGAGGTAAATATGAAAAAGCGAAAATACAAAATACATACGTAAAATTGAGTGCCGCTTATATTCGCTGAGTACTAAGCAAAGCGAGTGTGTAACCACACGAAATTATTATCGTACACTGTCAACCGAATTCGCATGGTAAGCTTTGCTGCTGTTACTCACTTGTTTTGCTGACTTTTGTTGCTATTATTTCTGTTGAGAGAAAACGAAAAAATTTTATTTTTAAAATAGTAAAAAAAAAAAAAATATTAACTGAATGAAGCGCTGAGAGCGCGCACAACAAACTTGTGTGCAAAAGGTGATTAAATTTGAACCATCCAATAAAGTCAAATTGAAACAAATTTTATGAATTTTGAATCGTTTGTTTATACTTCTTCACACTATAGCACCTTAAAAGAGAGCCACACTGAGTTGGCGATCACACCTTGTTTAATACACCTTGCTTGTGTGTACTAAAAATTTTCGAAGCATAAGAACGGCGTGTAATGGCGGAGTAGAAAGCTAGCATAACAAAGTCAGTGAGTGTAGTTAGTACAAGTAGTAATTGGATTTTCTAGCATGAGAAATGACTACAAAAGAGAGTGAGTACGCTTGTGATTTTATTTGCTGATGCTGCTATAGATCAAGACTAAGAACATAGTGGAACGGAGATGAAAAAGGTCGAAAGGTTACAATTTTAGTCGGTGCTTAAGTGAGGTAAAAAACGAACTGAGAAAAGCTGAATTGAAGAAAATTATTTTTGAAGAGTGAATATTTCATGTTATAAGCTTTGAAGCCATTTTACAGAAATGTCAATATGAAGTCATATCAAAATTTAGTGTCTTCAAAGTAAAACTTCACAGCAATTATCTGGATAGCACAAAATCTTTTTTTTTTCAAGAAAATGGATTGGATGGTAAATGCCAGCTCTCCTTTAGTTCAAAGCTATATAGCTAGAAGGAAAGTTCGTATGAGCGACCGATTATTCACGACTCAAAAGGAATACCGGATGCCGCTAAAAGAATAAAGCTTTCGTTTTTTCGATCACTGAAAAAGCTTTGCTTATGGTTGATTGATAACCGCTATAGTGTTGGGCAACCTTAGCAAAAAACGCAATAAAATGTTGATTAAAAATATATATTTTTGCAGCGAAATATAATACTAGTACGATATATATACTATATACATATATTATAGTGTGTATCAAAACTTTACGACACTCACACATTGACAAGATTTTACCATTTATCTTAATAATTTTTTAATTATAGTTATTCGTGTATAAAAATAAAGTATATTCTCTAACAAAAACCATATAAATCCAAGTTTCAATCTTTGTGCAACATTTACAAAAAAAAATCAACAAACTTTCGTAAAAATTTCGAGCTTTTTAATTCGATTTTTTGGAAAAGTTTGCAGTTTTGTAGCCCATTCAATTTTAGTACAATAAAGTGCAAGTTAAATAAAATTATATTTTAAAAAACTAAGCCCTCGCTATTATAATTTCCATTCGTACTGTCATCAGGTATGTAACTTGAGAATAGAAATCGCTGCATCTTTTAGGCGCATCAATATTACATAGTTACACCCCGAGCTAATAAAAGGGAGGTAAAAAAGCTGGGACTTACCGTTAAATTTTTTTAAATTTTTTTTGTTGAGGATGCCAGTCATTTTCTTCCATACACAGAACTTATGTTCAACGATTTCTTTTATATGGAGAAAATGAGCAATAGTTTTACAATATTATTAAAAATAACAAGGAATCCATTTAAAAATTATGTGGTCTCATTTACTTATAAACATATCGAACCCTAACCGCCAAAAACCGTTATCGAAATATTAAAAATTTTTTTTTTGATGCACAAAGCCTTTTCCCAAATTTTTTCGTGAAATTAAACGAATATTGTGTCCCCCTAAAGCAAAGCCGGATTCATACAGCGTCCTACTTAAAAATTATGTTGCCTTCCCTTAGGCATTTTAAAAGTTGGCAACCCTAACTGAAACCCACTTTACCATTAAGTACTCCTAACTCTCATCATCAACTATCATTAATATCAAAATCGTGTATCATGTATATAGGTAGGCACAAATGAGTGCGTGTTCTGAGCGAAATTTTATTACACCGGGTAATACATATTTAAATATTTAATATAATAAATATAGCAAACATCTAGGCCGATAGTCTTGTTAGCTAGTGCGACTAATATTCCCTAATATAAGAGTTTTATCGTGGAGAACTCTCCTTAATTTCAAATTATCTTACTCATCCATCTCATCGAAAATCTGAGACCAAACCCCCTTCCTTTTTATTTTCAGGATCAAGATGTCATGCGTTCTTCACAAAGCGCAATTGCCATCGGAATGCTACCAAACATTTACCTAGTGCAGCAATACTTCGGCTTAAGCGTGCTTTTCTTCGCCACTCGTAAGATTACGCCAGGGGGGCTGCAGCTCACACACCGAGCGTTTTATGTGCTTCAGTAGTAAGCAAATGGCGTGGCGCACTTACGGCGGATGGACACCGGGCCAGATTGATAACCTGCCAATCCAAAGGCACCTATGAAAACCAACGTAAGAACTGTAGTTCCGGATTCCAACTTCGAATCGTACAAAAGGCGCATGCCGCAAAGCGCAAGAAACTGTGGCGGAAACCCAAATATTGACAAAAAATACAAAAAGGTCACACTTACTGAATTAGTAAAAGATAACAGAAGAGCAATAAAACGTTACATATTGGGGCTTATTTTTAATACCCTCAATCTGCAGTTTTTACAAAAATTTGTTTTTAATATTAAAACCCACTGTGGTCGATAATTTTTTTGTTATCTTTATGTATAGCTTCTTGATATGTTAAATGTTATGTAATCGATTACACCGTGCGACAAAAATAAAAACATTTCAAAACACACGAAAGAATCGATGTACTCAGGACACTATGGGCCAAATATAGTAAAACTCCGTTTTTAGTTTTTCACTATGACGTCAGGATTTTTTTTTCAAAGGACTTTAAAATTTTAAAGGTATGATTAATTCAAAAAATTATTAAAAAAATAGTGCAATGTAGAATAACAATAAGGGTACCAATTGAGAGAGAAAATTCTGTAGAATTTAAAAACAATAAAGTTTTTTGGCTTAAAAGGACGAATAGGTATTGAAAATGCGTTTTGAAGAAATTTTCTCTTTTTAAGTTAATAAAGTTTTCAGTCCTCAAACAATATTTAAAAAAAAAAAAATATTGCAAATTTTCAAGGATATTTAAGAACAAAATTTATAAAGGACATTTTCCATACCCATTCGTCCTTATGCACCAAAAAATATATTCTGTCATAATTCTAAATTTTTTTTATATGATACATACTTAGAGTATCCTACATTGCACTGATTTTTTCAAATAATTTTTGAAATAATCATATCTTTAAAATGTCAAAGTCCTTTTAAAAAAATCCTAACGTCAGAGAGAAAAACTAAGTACGCAGTTTTACTATAATTTACCTATAGTTTCGCGAATATATTTATTTTTTTGTGTGTAAATTTTACTGTCGCACAGTGTTATATTTTGTACGTAATTTATACTTCAAATATGTGGCCACACAGTAGCTACATACATATATAATAATGCCCACACTTCCTTTGTTTCATTTATATATGTATGTACATATGTATATACGCATGCATACGTATGTAAAGTCTGATTGGAACCACTGTGCAAAAACACTGCTTTTAAAATAAATGATTCAAAAATAAACAAGTATTTTTATATTACAAAGTGAGACGTATGAGATTATGCAATAACATATAAAAAATTTGCATTCATAAAGTTTAAAATACTTAATAACGCTACCGAAGATAAAAGCTTGAAATTTTTCAATTTGCATGTGTATGAAAAGATTTCCGTATATTTGATTAAATGTA